>NW_016908588.1:118484-152540 GCF_001483705.2 Eufriesea mexicana | reverse complement strand
AAGAGTGAATCGATTTATCATTTCAAATAATTTATTATTTATTAGGTTTGTTATTTAAATATTTTTACTTAAATATACTTTGTATGTTACTCGTGAAAGAAGGTGTACAGTATTATTGTCCAATTCAATCCACATTGTAGAAATTAAAATGACAGAAATTTTTCAATTTTTCTCTAGAAGATTTAGCAGAAGCTTTTACAACAGTTTCAAATGGGGACAAAAATTTCTCTAAATCAAGAAAGTCAATTTTTCTACTGTCACACTACTCTTGCATATTTTATTTTTTGAAGGCTTTTGGGATATAATTTAGAATCGCTATAATTGAAGATATTCACGTGGTTTGGGTTAGATAGGACACGATATACATCTTCATCAAAGGTTGCAACAAAATTGCAATTTTTGGGGGAAAAGGAGGAAGAAAAAGTCACTAAAATATCACCAATCTTTTAACAAAGTTAAAGGAATATCTCACTACATAAATTAATCTACAAATGAACAAATATAAATTATATAGCAATATAATAGTGATATATTGTAATATACAGGGTGAGTCAATAAGAATGGCTACTCGAAATAAAAAGAATTTCAAATTAAATTGAAATGTATTTAATAGAGGATACATTATACTGATACATTTACTAGGTGCATATCATTTCTTTAATTATTACATTTTTGCAAATATTCAGGTAATTTGAATTTTTTAAACAATTCCAAATATATTATCTATTGTCATACCAACTTATAATCCTTAAGAAGGCAAACTTAAAAATCCATGATAAAATAACCTTCCTATATTTTTGAATCTCAAAATGAAACGGATATTTTTATACAAATAATTATTTCGCGATAATAATATATACAAAAAAACGAAGTCGCTAAAAAAATTCAAGGTTACCTCAGAATCTCGAAAAATATGACAAATAAAAGATTCGAAATGCATTCACCTGACACGTCCCATCGAATACAACAAATTCAATTTCAGTACTCTTTTTCCTAGTCAATGGATGAAGATCGCTATAATTATAGCGTGCTATTATAGGTAACATGTACATAATTATAGCACATCGTTGTATAATACATGGAACACGTTATACCGAAACTGTCTGGTCAGGAGGTCGACGAGCGATTCGTTTGACTATGAAAAAATCGGATTTAAGTTTCAGGATCATGACCGTCTTACGCAACAGGGGCCTCGTAACCGCTTCCTGGAAGAGGCGCAGAATTCATTAAGGGTAATTGGAGGAGGAACAACCGCGGGCAGATTAACTCTGCCAAGGTCAACTTTCGTTTTTTCGCGAAACAGGTGCACGGCAGGCCGTGTGTGTTCAAGGTCGCATAATAGGGCGACTCGAAACACAGGATTAGGCTAGAACTCCGTTTTCGGGGCATCTGTGTTCGCCTCTCCGCAACGTATCCGGCACACCTTGCTCCCTTTTAATCCACGGTCTCCCCTATTCGCCCTTATGGCGTGTACGCGTGAGAAGAATCCCAGAATTTTATCGCTACATTCGTCTGCATCTCTTTTCATATTAAAATCGCGCATGCGAGAACCTCCGTTAGAGGTACAGGGTCACACTGATCGTTTCAGGATCCTGCGACAATGATGTTGCAAATTTCGAAAGTGTAAGAATTCAATTGTATAATTTATCACATTAACATTAAAACTACCAATGCAATCCGCTTGGAAAGACTGGTCTTGAAATTTCCCATTTCGCAATTAATGAAAATATATGTTTTAAGGTATTTTACGTATATACCTGCTGTTAGAAAATATTAATGTCGACTAGTATTGACATAGAATTGTAATTAATGTATTTACATTGCTTCGGCATGCCGCTAAAATTTACTATGTTTAGGTTACCATTAAAGATCGGTAGTTACAGTGCAAAGCAGACTGAATTTTAATGGTAATACTGTTTCGTCATTTGAATTAAATTAAGAAAGAAGTTCTCGAGAAATATCTTGCAGATCTTCTACTATGAGAATAGGTCTTGGGCCATAAGTGAACTGTGATGAAGCATGTAGGCACTTCTCATAGTGCCTTTAATTATTAATACTTTTTAATAGAAATGGTATTGATCTAATTCCAGTTCTTTGTTTTCTTCTAAATCTCATACGATTTACAGCTTCCATGTATCTAAAACAACTACGAAATGGCTACTGTCTCTTTAGATAGTCCTAAATGATTATCAATAGGATTACCAGACCAATCAAAGTGACCAATTCTGGGTATTTTATTTAGAAATTACCCCAAACACTCGACTCTTTCTTTATTCAGCTAGACACTTGATTATAGATACCTATTTATTTTCATGAAGCTATTTTAATTACCCCAATTCGGGTATACCACCTTTCAGCTAATATCAGAGATAATTTCAATAGAAATAAAAATAACAAAACAAAGAAAAGCATGAAAATTTCCGAGAATAGAATAATATCTATGAATTTAGCGGAAATTGAAGAGACATTTAATTGCCACATTATTATTCACATCACGACACTGTGCATCATCTCATCGTACCCTAAGTCAATTAAGCATTTGCTCAAATATTCCAAGCGATGTTCAATATTTTCGGGTTACAGTGGCAGTATAGTAATCGAAAATCAGCGCACTCGAATCCCCTGCAAGAAGTTCGAAAAGCAGAATCGGAATTCTCTTTCGTCGTTCGAGAGAAGACGCTTTTCTATCACGAGTTGCTAGACCACACGTGTACCGCAGCGAATCAGAACTCTGGACGTTCTACTTAAAAGGTTAACTGCCTCGATTACGAGGAATCGAGCGTGGAAACGAGAAAAACCAGTGGCACGTGGCGTGCCACGCTTTTCGAACATTTTCCAGTCGAATCCTCTCTAAAGGTCCTGCCTGCTGGAGCCAGCACCCTAGCCTGTTTTCGAATAATGCCTTGATACGAAATCGCCTGATTTACGATCTCCGCCAGCTTTCAGTGACGTTACGTTGACTAGTCGAGAAAGGTCATCGCGAAGAAATGACGATGATAATCGCATTCCGATTCGCGTAGGAGATCGAGGAACATCGACTTTCGTTAGCGCGCGAATAACGAGTCGATGTTTCCGTGATAAATTCCCGTCAGATGGAAGATTACGACTGATAAACTACACTCGGCTCACGTATAACTCTGTACTCGTACAACACGATTGAAACGTAAAAACAGAAGTAAAAATTGCAGCGGACCTCGTACAACACGGTTTCGAATTAACAGAAGTAAAAATTGCGACGGACCTCGAACCACATCTTTTCGTATAGTATAGTTTAATAAACTGTCTTGTGGTATTTATATAACAGGAATGTTTCCATTACTCCGTTTTGTTGATTTGTATTCTAGGTTTTGCTTAACCCGGAACGAATTAAACGTGTTATAGAAGGGTTGAGTAGTTCAGTAGCCTCCAGATAAGTGATCACGTTCCTCCCGTCTGAGAATTATCGATTTATATACGTGTTTCGATAGTAGATAAGAACTTCAATTACTAACGTAGTTCAGTAGTCCCCGGATAAGTGATCACGCGCTCCCCGGTTAAGAGACTAGCGACGTAACTCTATGTTTTAGACGCGAGATTTAGATTTAGAATTATTCAGGCTATAGTAATTCTTGAGAAAATATTTCCATCTTCTCTGATTAACGCTGAACCTACTACGACCATTAAAATCACTGTTGTATACCAAAATGGAGGAAGAAGAACCTTGAAAAATGGAGTAAAAAGAAATCATGCGACCAAAAGCATAATACGATATAAGGAACTTTAATCAAACGTTTGAAAACGGTATTAAAAAATCACATAAAAGATAAAACAAATTAAAAAGTGCTATTTAGAAAATATGAAAATAACTTTTAATTTTATAATAGTTATATCAAAGGATATAATAGTCTTCGGATAAATAATTATATCTTTTCCTATCATTTTTACCACTCAACTTTATCAAATCTGTGTGAGCAGTGGAAAGCTCATGCTTGATTTCCATTTTTCCGCAATTCAATAGTAGCAGCTTTGCAAGAACCTGATCAAGTTTCCATTAGTCAATGATTCACGAGTTCCTCCTAATCGGTTGCTCGCTTTCTTCAACTTTTGAGAACTGATGGAGTAATACCCTACCCCGGTTAAGTGATAACCGTGCCACTTATCCGAGGACTCCTGTACTACGTTTTCCGCGATTAAAAGTTTTCGCGTTATCTTTAGATTATCTGAAATCGAGACTAGATATACTTGGAAAGTGATTTTCCCCTAAAGATGAAATTCAGGAACGAGCTTAAGCGCCCTAATTGCATAAGAGAATTAACTCCCACAGATCGCGTATCATTGCGATGAGGCATTTCTCGGGTGTCGCGCGAGTGGTGTGAATTAACGATGGAGAAAGTCACCATGGGACAGGGTTACGTAACGAAGGACAGGGATTTTCTTAATTTTCTGGTGACGTCGGAAGCGCGCGCCGCGTGCCGGAGCGAATTGAAAACAGAAATAGACGAAGAAACTGGCAGACTGCTTGGCGAAGACCTCGGCATTTACATAATTTTCCCATTCTTCGGGAGAAGAACGGTAATGCCACGCGAGAAATTGCGCTGTTAAGAAAAGAAAGTGAAATTTATAGGACGCTCGCGAACACCTTAAACCTGCTTTCACGCGTAACGTGTTGACCGATTCACGGATTTTTATGGTGCTGTCGTAGCTCGTTTGTTATCCCTTCGCTTAACCACGAAATTAGTTCCCCTGAAAGATGATTTATTACCCAAAATTATGGAAAGTGAATATTTTCAAACACAGACAGATTGTACGTGAAAAATTGAGCAAATCATGCGCAGTGCACTTTTTCCGCACGACGTCTCGTTTCCGAGAAAATCGGGGCCAAATATCTGTGGGGCTACCTTAAGTTGCGCTCAAAAATCACCATGAACGACAAAATGGTATCTTTTCTCTCGTGTTTAGCACAATTCTAAAGCATACGTATCAACAATCATGAAAATAATAGTACATTAAACGTGGATACCGAAATTTAATCAAAGGTAGCCCCACAAATTCGCGAACTGCATTATCTCGAGAACGAGGCTTCCCACGAGAAAACGTCATACCACATTTTCGACTCCATTTTACGCGCAAAATCGACAGTGTGAGTTAAAACTGTGCAAAAATCGCTGCCGGGGATGTTACACGGTCGTAATATCGACGAAACGGCTGAAAATGTGTTTTAATACACGACGAAAGCCGCAGAATCGAAAAACATCGGAACCTGCTGTTCCAAAAAGAGAATCCCCTGGATCGGTGTCTGCGTTGAGTAAGAATCAACGGGCAAGGTGAACCCTTTTACGCAACACGGTCAACCGCAACGGCGTATTTTTCCCGAAGGACCGTGAACCGGTCGGGCTTGGCGTTTCGGTTCTTTCCTCGATTTTCGATGGACGTGTGTACCTCGAAACTCGAATTATTTATAATCGCGGCCCGGATGAAACAGCGAGAAAGAGACGTTGAAGGATACGGGAGGGCACGAACGGGCGCAGAGAGTGAGAACGTAACAAAACACGAACGAAAAAGACAGGATAAGTTGAGATAGAACGCGGAGGGGGCAGAGAGGAGAAAAGCAGGAGGGAGAGTGAAAGAAGAGCGAAGGGGAAGGGGCAATATGTGCAACTGCAGTCCAAGGCCAAGCGATCGTGACTGGTTTAATGGCATTCGAGTCCCAGCCTCGAGTGCAATTATAATACACTCGGGGAATGTGCATCCACCTTTGGTGCTCTGACATACACGCTCGTGTGTGCACACCTTCCCCTCCGTTTCTAGCTATCCCCCTAACCCCTCCCCGCAACCCGCTGTCAGCGATACGAGTTTAGGAACGTGAGTTATTCGCGGCGAAATTACACGGTTCAGGTTAGGTGGGTAACGCTGGTCATGTTGCTTTCTGTGAACAGTCAGCTGTGACTGCAGCATGAGTTTTCTAGGGCTCTGTTAATGGATAGATTGGACTGGAGTTTTAAAATTCTTACGATTCGTTGCTTTTTCTTCCTTTTTAGGTTATGGTGATTCAATTGAGTATTCTTTGCGAGCTTTAGAGGTTAGATTAGAGTTGGATTAGGGACTATGAGCTTTCTGATGTTTTATTTAAGTGTTCGAATTATATATTCTTTGGCACCTTATGGAGGTTAGGTTAGATTTAGGTTAGGTACGATGGCCTACTTGGTGTTTGATTTTGAGGATTGAATTTGATATTTTTCCGATCCTTATGGAGGTTAGGTACTATGATCTGTCTGATGCTTGAGTTAGGTGATTGAATTAAATATTCTTTGGGGCCTTATGGAGGTTAAGTTACATTTAAGTTAGGTACGATGACCTCCTTACTGTTTGATTTAGGATATTGAATTCGATGTTTTTCAGAATCTTGTGGAGGTTTGGTACTATGATTTACCTGATGCTTCATTAAGGTGATTGAATTAAATATTCTTTGAGATTTTGTGGAAGTTAGGTTAGATTTAGGTTATGTACCATAGCCTTCTTACTGTTACTGACTTCTTACTTACTTCTTACTTATTTCTTACTGATTTAGGGGATTGAATTCGACATTTTTCAGAACCCTATGGAGGTTAGGTACTATGATCTGCCTGATGCTTGAGTTAGGTGATTGCATTAAATATTGCTTGGGTCCTTATGGAATTTAGGTACTATGATCTTCTTAATGTATGATTTGGACGTTCATATGAATGAAATATTCTTCAGAAACTTATAGAGGTTAGGTTAGATTCACGATAGGCACTATGATCTTCTTGATGTTTGATTTTGGTGACTGTAATAAATATTTTTCGGAACCTTATGGAGGTTAGGTTAGATTCAGAATATGTACTACGATCTTCCTCATATTTAATTCAAATTTGAGTTAGGTATTTAACTGTTGTATACAATATTTGGTTCATATAAGTCGTTTATAAGCCAAACTAAATTAACTCCATATTTATAATACATTTCGAAACGAAATATACATGTGACTTTGGCCACTTCCATAATCATGTCAACGATACAGTTAAAACAAATTTCTACTTTTTGTTTTCTGGAATTAATTGACTTGACAAATAACTAGCTCATATATAGCTTATAAATTTTCCCTATATTTTCCTTTACACGTGACTCAAGTAATTAAATATTTGTTAGGATCAAATCTAGGTTAGGTTCGTTTCTATGATTTGTTTGGGGCCAAGCTAAATTCTATATAAGTATTTTCAAGATCTTTCTCAGTATCCAAAACAAGTTTGTAAGTGTGTTATTCTTTTTTCTTTCCATTTCACACTAGGATTTCATTGATATTCGAGTGTAGGTAGAACGCTTTGCAGTGCTTTCTTGATATTCAACTTGGATTCGAACCAGATACTTTCAAGTACTCTTTTGATATTTGAATTAGATTTACATCGGTTGTTTTCCGCGGATTTCTCGGTATTTACGTTAGATTTAGGTCAAGTGTTTTCTAAAGTTTCCCTGATACTTCTGCCCCGTGTTCATAACCCGAAATCTAAAGTACCTTAACCATACCGCGAATAACAAAATTATACCGCGAATAATAAAATTATACCGCGAATGATTGCCAAAGTGAATTCTATTTCATCGATATTTCATTTTATTCGTTTGCCAAAAAAGGAATCTCTATGCCAATCTGCAAAATGCGATCTGGATTTTTTAAATCCCCGTTGCTTTTCAATTTCCCATCGCAGCGGCAAAACCAATTGGAACAAACAGGTTGACGTAAAAAAAGAATACACGAAACAGGGTTCAATTAATATAATGGATCGATTCAATCATCGTTCGTTCCATAACTTCCGTGTTTCCAATAAAGGACGAGTAGAGGGGTACCTCGTGGTTGCAGAAGTGAGCTAGATAAGGTGGCAGATAAGATTAACCCTTTGGACACCCGGTTTCTCAAAACCAATGGATTCTTCAGAAAATTTCTATCTACTGGCAAACAAACGTTATTTTTCTAGAGATAACGCGTGGAGTATAACAACACTTTAATCGAAGACGTCTTCTATCGGAAGGTCTTAAACAAACTTCAAAGGGAGATATAACCCTCACGTTCAATCTCAAGTTATAATTGATACAAAAAATCTTAAATAGCGAGTAAAAATATCAAATTCTTGTATTCCATCGATATTACATAATGGGAAATTTAATGCCAATAATCGGAGTTTTAAAATACAGGAAAATTTAATATTTATGAATTTTGTTTAAAATTTCATTTTGTGATCTATAGTATAGGTATTATTAATATCACCGTGACGAACGATATTAAATTTTAATAAGAAGTATGACAAATTTCGATATTTAATACCTGCATTTTTAAATGATTAATGGGTTTGCAAAACTCTCATAAATCCAACTTATCTACGAATTAACAATCTCCCAAATTCTCCTGTAAATTTTCGACTTCTTTTATCAAATCATTTCGCAATCTTTTTCATGACTTGATTATATTAATCAATTATAATCCTATTTTCATTTCGTAATTAGAAATTAGACCCAATTATTATTTAAAATAAATCTTAAATGTAAAAATTGCGAGTTTCTCGACGTCAGAGTAAGAAAGAAAATCGGATAAAACGTTCCACGAAATAATAAAAAAATGACCAATAGTGTTTTCAAAATCAACCAAAAGGCTACACGAAAATAAAAAAAAAAAAAAAGGAAGAACTTATAAATATTTATAAGTGAACAAAGCAATACCGAGGGAATCCGAAAAATAACGAAAAAGGTGAGGGAAAAAGTCAATTACGATTCTTTATGCTTCAACAACATCGTTGATTAAATAATCGGCCAAACGCTAATTGCTATAAAAAGGCGGAAAGCCGAAAAAATTACGTTATCGAGAGACGAAGGATCGGGGGCCCCAGGAGCGGTCGAAATTCGCGAAAAGGAACCTGTTTTCGTATGTGTATGTGTACGTGCGTGGAACAGCGACAGGCTGCTTAGAATTCTACGCCACGGCGATACGTTATTCCGGTTTCTCTTTTGCCAAACTGCACGCGAACTGCCGGCATTTCTGCGCGCCTCCCCATTGGCGGGAACATGGCGCAATCAGCGAGCCACGATCTGCGCGGCCAGCTCCTTTTATTTCGCGGATTAAAAAGGATTTAAATGTATCATTTGCATTGCAAAAAGTTCCGTCGTTGCCCGACGGGCTAGTCACTCTGTTTTTGCCTTTAGCTCTTCGAAAAGCAGGCTTCCGTTCACATCGATTTGAGGTTATGGTCGGCGAATCCCTCCCCTGATTCGGTTTAGGTTAATCGTCTTCCATTGTTCTTGTTTTCAAAGAACGTTCGCTTTCTGCAAGACATTCTATACATTTTTCTTTCTTCAGATATGTAGACGTATATAGGTAGATTCAAAAGTCCCTAGCATAACCCTAGCGTATCGATTGTTGGATCTTGGAGGTGCTAGAATCTAACGACATCGAGTGTGGAAGACATTCTATAGATTTTTCTTTCTCCAAACATGTAAATGTATATAGGTAAACTCAAAAGTCCCTAGCATAACCCTAGCGTATCGATTGTTGGACCCTGGAGGTGCTAAAATCTAGTGATATCAAGTATGGAAGAAGACTCTGAAGGACATTCTATAGATTTTTCTTTCTTCAGATATGTAGACGTATATAGGTAGACTCAAAAGTCCCTAGCATAACCCTAGCGTACCGATTATTGGACCCTGGAGGTGCAGAAATCTAGTGACATCAAGTGTAAAAAGACGATTCTGGAAGAGATTCTATAGATTTTACTTTCTTCAGATATGTAGACGTATATACGTAAACTCAAAAATCCCTAGTGTAACTCTATCGTATCGATTGTTGGATCCTGAAGCTACAGAAATCTAGTGATATCTAGTGAGTCATTTATTGTGGGGATATTAATAGTGAAATTTTTAATTTACTATTGTACTTTTTATGTACCTTAGAAATTTTATGCTTACGTACTGCATACTATATTATATTCTACATTATACTATAATGTATTATATTATTTACTACATAGATTTAATATTTTTGCTTACGTACTATATGCTTTATACTTATACATACTGCATACCATATTTTCCGAGATTAAAGATACTTTGTAAATTTTATTATTCCACGTATGGAATAGTAGAGTAAAATTTCGTTTCTCAAAGAATTAAAGAATTACGAAATTCAAAGGGTTACTATGTACAAACGGTTATTTAAGTTCCGATGCACAATGATTGACACTGTTTTACAAAATTTCCCCCAGGAATATCATAGGGAATCTGATTCGCGACACAGAATAGCAATGACATTTCGCAAATAATTAAGAACACTAATCTCACGTTACTAGCATAGTGTACCTAAGAATTTCCCACTAGTACAACGTCGAATCGTGCAAAGCTCGCGTACACACAAATTTCGTACCATCTACCATAACTCATGGCGTGGCAAGTTTCACACCGGCGCAACACGCGCAATTTTGAAGCCGGTATCATAACATTCGTACAAATTTCCGCGCGAAATTTATAGTCCCTCCGTCCCTACCGGAGACCTCAGTCTACCCAACCCCTAGGTCACTGAGAAAAAACACCAATGAAAGTTCGATCATGATCTACCGGTATCCGCGAGAGCCCCCGCTCGGGGTACCAAAGAAGCCTGGCGAGGATGTTAAAAGAAAGCGTGCGCGCGGCAGTTCCCCGAGGTTCTTATGAATTAATTGGCGAGCAAGGTGGCTTGTTGCACGGTCGTGTTTCATGGCCGCGCGTTCGCAGCGACGCCGAGCGTCGGCCTGCGTGCGTGTACCGCCGCACTGCGTTCCGAACTCGCGGTAGGACGTAGAATATCCCGCTGGTATTGATCAAGGAGTGGTAGCGGGTGTTCTTGAACCCTGCTGCTCTTGCTCCCACTTTACGACGCGAGGCAAAGCACCGCGCTCGGCCATTACCTGTGCGCTCTGTGCCCGGTGTACAGTGTGCACCATAGCGCGGCATTTATACGTGTACATCGTCGTTTAAGCGAATGGAAGACGACTCTCGACGGGAATGAAACGCGTTCGTGACAACGTGCCACTTTGTCTCGCAGGGCTAAAGTTATTGGACGAGCCGGCTCGTACGGGTAACGTGGAATTAGGAAGATTGGCTTTCTAGGGAATTTCGCTGTTGACAGGCCGTCTGATTGTTTCGTACAAGAAACCAAGGTATTCGCAGTCCATTTGACGAGGTATTGTCAGGTTGGGTTAGGATGACGGTGCCGTCGCGGCGTTCGCTTAAATGTCCCTAGATTTCGGCTACCGCTTGAAAGTAACTAGATGCTCGTTAATCTTTTCGGAGTGCAATTTGATTGGATAGTTATAGATAAAGGAGGTTATTTTGATTTTGTTTCGTTTGACAGTACCGTCGCAGCGTTCGCCCAAATATTCCTACATTTCGGTTACCGCTTGAAAGTAACTAGATGCTCGTTAATCTTCATTGAGTGCGGTTTGATTTGATAATTATGGATACAGGGATCTGTTTTGGTTTTGTTTCGTTTGACAGTACCCTCGCGGTGTTCGCTCAGATGTCCCTAGATTTCGGCTACCGCTTGAAAGTAACTAGACGCTCGTTAATCTTCACGGGGTGCGATTTGATTGGATAATTATAAATAAAATGCTTTGTTTTAATTTTCTTGATTCTTCGCGTTGTATATAGGATATCTCGTTTATTCTGAACTTTTAAATTTTGTTTATGTAGTGTTGAAAATAATGACAATCTATTTGATTATTTATTTGCTGTTTTATGATTTTATGTATGGTTCTAAATTTGTTCCAAATATTTTATAAATATATACTATAAAACTATTTATAGATAGTTATACATTTTTTATGCTATTTTACAAATTATTTTGTCCGTTACTGGTATTCAATTTAAATACACGCTAACTCGTGTTATGATTGAAGATGATTATTAAGTACATTCTGAGGAAAAATTTCAAAGTACGCCTTTAGAAAGAACTGACATTGTTTTATTACTCTGTCATTGATGAAACGCGCGATAATTAACCCGCAACTTAAGGTGGTACGATAGCCGTTCTTCATCGAGAAAAACTCTTAATAGACCCCATGGTTTGTTTTATTACACTGTTAATCTATACTATCCATCTTTTTCGCGACATTGTTCTCATTTAACCTGCTACTTTTATTTTCCACGAATATTCTATTTCTCATTCTGTCATTTATTAATCTAAACAATTCTTTTAAAAAACATTTAATAAATCGAATTTTCTTGTTTATATAGACACGCGTATTCGCGTATTGCAATTTCGAAAAAGGCAAATAGGAAGAAATTGACACATGGGAAGTTAACACACTAACAATCTAAACGGCTTCCAGGAAGCTTTTAACTTTTTGCGAACGTCATCTTGACTAATTTTCATTCCTTTTTATCTCCATTTACCGTAATTAATAACGAAACACATGGAAATATTGCCGGTAATGTACTTCTAACGTTTATCGATAGACAGTAAAGAAATGTCTATTGGAGACCCCGAGTGACCTTTGCTTGGTATGCTAGGGGTTAAATCGAATCCAAACGAATTTTATCGAGAAAAAAATTTATTCGTCTTTTTCATTCGAAATTTTCGAATAACGAGTGAAACATAAATTCGTTTTATCGATTACTCGAGGTAACTTTTACCCGGCACCGGACTACCGCGATTAATTCAAGCAGTGATACTCATAACCGGCGGATACGCAGAGGATCATATGTTTAATATACTATTAGTAAGTTTTTTCATAGATAGCCTTAATTTATGGTCTACCGATTCCGTAAGAGGGTTGTAAGTGCTGTATCTAGTCATTAATTTACCATTAATTTCTACACATTGATAAAATTGATGTACTGTTGGTGGAAGCGATATAGTCAGGCTGTAAATTAAAACATTAAGCGACGACGCCGATTGATGTAGCCGCACTCAGGGCCGTAATTGTCTGGTACGAGCACCCTGGCTTTCATATTCGAACCTCCTTATCTTTTTCTCAACTGATATTTAAAATTTCTGTACAATTCACGTGCAGCAGGGAAAAACAATTAATTATTTATAATAATACATCGTTATATAACCAGTTTCTCGAATTGCATATTACACGAAGATTTTAAAGATGAAAAATACAGAGAAGATTCAAAATCTGTGTTATATTATTTACTTTTGCGTTATATATCTGTGTAACCTATTTCATATGTATGCACCCTATATTTAGAGAAACTAGCATTTGTATAAATAATATAAACAATTTCCTAAAGCATAAATTACTCGAAAATATATCTTACGAAATACGCTATAAAAGACAGAATATCAACATTATGTGAAACCCTATTATTTATTTTTGTATTATATATCTTTATGACTAATTTCATACGTATAGAACCTATATTTATAGAAGCTAAAAATTGCATAAATAACACGAACAATTTCCCAAACCATAAATTGTTCATGAAGTATATCGTGAAAAAGATGAAATATACTACAGCATAGACTTAAAATCTGCGTTGAATTGACATGATGTGAAACCCTGACTAATTTCATACCTATAGAATCTAAATTTATACAAACTAACAATTAAATAAATAAATAACATAGATAATTTTCCAAGCCATAAATTTCTCAAAAGTATATCATAAAAAGTATAGAATATACTATAGAAAAGACTCAAAATCTGCGTTCAGTTAATATTATATGAAACCCTGACCAATTTCATACCTGTAGAACCTATATTTATGGAAATCAACAATTACATAAATAACATAAATAATTTTCCAAACCATAAATTGTCCAAAAGTATATCGTAAAAAATATGGAATATACTATAGAAAAAATTCGAAATCTGCGTTGACATTATGCGAAATCCTAACCAATTTCATACGTATACAACCTATATCTATAGAAGCTAAAAATTGCACAAATAATATAAAGAATCTCCCCAACCGTAAAGAAGACACTAAAAAAAGAAAAAATGAAAATCTGTATCGACTTTAGATTATACAGCCCTGGCCGTGGGCCAATGACTGATGCCAATCGCGAGCTTCGATCCTCGAAACACGTAAACTTCATCTGCAGCCCGATTTCGCTATGTCCATATCTACGGATGATCCTCGTGCAGCAAATTGATCAAAGTGTCGGTACACTTATGAGCGGTAGCGTAATTAAAAGCATGGAGTATCACGTACCCGTGGCCGTTGTCGATCGAACGGGCAACCCGTTCGTGCAACGATATTTATCTGTGCCACGACGAACGTCCGTAGGTGGGCACGCTAAAAGCATTTACGAGCGAACGATCATGCGTGACCTTGCTGAGACATTGCACCGGCGTAAACAGAGGCCGCGGGTTGGATCGTGGGCGTGTTTTATAAATTCGCTCTATTGGTACGCCTTAAAGCAGCCTGGACAGTTGGCCTAATCGACGTGACCCGATTACGCCGGCAAACGATCGGAAGTACCTAGACGGGCCGTGGCCGCGGGCGCTAGGGACTTTTCGCGCGAACGTTGGCAGCAGGCGGCGCGCGGCGCCCCGCTATTCACACGCGTCAGCGACCTCACACAGGATGTTTGAAAATTGCTCCACGCCTCCGTGAAATTTCCAATTCCGCCATCGTTTTGGAATGCTTCGAAGAATAAAACGCGCGCTTCCAATTATTCCATTACCCGGGATAACTCGAAGATTATAGTACGCGAGCCGTTTGCACCGCTATCAAGCTCCGTCCTCGACGAGATTAACAATAGAAATTCAATCCCCTAGAGAATCGCTTATTTTGTAATAACAGGCTGGCAACGGTGAAGGAAAAAAGGGGAAAAGAAAAACAAAGAACCGGACGACCGATGTAATCGGGGCCTGGTAGACGAGGAAAAATCCCCGGACAGATTGGCCATAGGCTGACGCGCAACGTGCAGTCCCTCCGATAATTCAAGCCCGAAAGCTGCTACATCCAATGGTTTTTCTCGCGCGATAACGTAACAATTTCACTCGATGATCGAGGGGTTAGGCCAACGTACCGGTTGATTAAAGGTTAACTTGGGGAACAGACGATGCGGGTACTCGGCTGGCGGCGCAATTTTTCCTTCCCGATGTTTCGACTGCCGCGCCACCATTGATCCCTTGCGGTCCTCGCGCGAACTTCGCGACGTAACATATCTCTCACGCGCCCGGTTCGCAATTTCTACATATTTCAAACAATTTTTCACGTTTTCGGAGTGAAAATTGTATCCTCGTTTATCGTCTCCCGAAATTGACTATTTTACGTATTATCAATATTTCCAATATTTTTAATATTAATCGTTTACCTTACGATTTAAACTCCGATGATGCGTGCCATAATCAACAGCAGAGTAGGCCACACGTCGAGGAGCTTCGTCCGGACGTGGCGAAAAATAGCAGGTACCTGAAACAGAAAGAAATCGGTGAAACGTGCCTCACTCGTGTTGTTCATGTTCGACCCGATTTACACACCACGTCTCTCACACGTGATACAGTAGAGACTTCTGGATTTGATCTAATAAAATTTTGTTTGAAACATTTTTTAATCGCACTGCCGGAAATGTTTCAAAAATGGCGACGAAGCTTATCGCGTACACCCTGTATAATATTTCGATTAATTGAATGAGGATTCTTGATATATAGATATACAGGTATGTAACATTCTGAGTAAACGAAAGGAAGGCTTCAATGAAATAGTCCTATATATGTATAGTATAGACTGTACATATAGAATAATATAGTAAAATATAGTCATATATATAGTATATAAATACATATAAAAGTATTCGAGTATGTATTCATATAGTATATATCGTGACCAATATATCACTATAATAGAGTCCCATATATATTCCCCATATATATTACCAATTATCCACCAGTTTCTCGCGCAAAATTAATAGGCTCAACTGTGGGGCAGTTCGATAAAAGAAAAATTAATCCTGCTCCGAAGGATTAAATCATCGAACTGGGTCACCCTCCACCATTTAACTCCCTTTATCACGAATTAAGTATCTTTATTTCCAGACTACCTATTTCAAGCCCTCAGCTTCGAGTTACTCGAATGATCTACAAGTATAGTTAACAAAATCAAATTTCCCTTCATTTATCATCACCACTCAAATAATACAAATTACTATCAAGCCCCGAATTTTTACTTCACTTAACCGCAGGGAAAATTAATAATTCATAGGTCCTGGAAAAATAGCACTCAACTAACCTAGAAAATTTTATAACGATAGATGTTTCTTCAAAAATACAGGGTGACCACATTCTAGTGGTACAAATAGGGTCAAAAAGATTTTACAAATGGGCTCGATGGAAGGAGAAAGAAAATCAAACATTGCATGGAAGACTTCGTTTTTTGAGAAAAATGCATTTTCATTCTATCACATTATTGTTTCAGTTACAAATCTGGTTATTGCAGACGCTACACAAAAGCACCTATAACTCCAAACTGCGACGTGTATTAAAATCCTAAAAAAATACTTTCCCTTCTTTTATAGTTACTTAATAAAGCCTCATAATTTTCAGAATGATCAAGTAAATACTTTTGACATAAAAAATTTCTCAAAATACGCACATTTTCAGCATTTTACACTGGGACCTTTGCTATTATGCTAGCGTCAAGGGGTTGTCTGTTGGGTTTGGATTTCAAAGGCTTTCTGTTTTTCGGAATCGTCCAGTGCCAATCTTGGAACAATATGTAGCACATTAGTTATTACAACCCTTATGAACAATTACATTCTTGGTATCTCTGTTAGAATAGACATGAAAAATATACGACGTGGTCTGAAAGGGTCTAGAGTGGCAGAGTGGTAGTAGACACTGTAGAAGAAGACCCAAAAAATCGTGGGGTAGTTGTCGAGAAGAGACGTACCCTGTCGAACGTGCCCCACAAGTGTTTCTAGAATAAAGCACCTAACCTTTGTTGCTATACGATGATTTTTATTTTATCCACGATTTAATTTTTACTCAGCTTCCATTCTAATTCTGCAATCTCTATAAATGTACTTTTCATTGTTAATAAATTGTATATCAATCGTTTATTGTGTAATTGCGTATTACGACGAACGTTAGTATTTGGATGTGCCAAAGTAGACAAATTTTCGAAAACCGTATGGGACTGATACGCGATAACGGGGGGCATCGAACGTCACGTGGCTATCAGCGACAGGTCATTCCGAACGGCGTCGTCGTTGTCGCGTTCCGTCAGGGTATAACGTCCTCGTGCTAAAAACGACACAATGTCACCGCGCGCGAAAATACGCACCAGGTGATGCACGCCATTCGCGGAAATCGGTCGCACTAAAAATACCAGCGAAACGAAAGTCAAGTATACGCAGCTGTTGGAACGATCGTCCCCGTGTTTACAACTTTTCGCGAACTTTTCGGCAATTGTGTCGGTGGGAAGGAATCCGATCGATCCTAGGGAACACCACGCGTGCCGCGCAACTTCCGCGACCATAGGGCATTTTATAGGTTTCCAGGATCTTTCCTCGAACTTTTGAGGAATTCTGCCGGTATCGGGGAATTCGATCGATCACAGAGGAGCCCGCGTGTTTTAGAGAACTTTGCCCATCGTTGGGCATCTTATAAATTCGAAGAATTAGGGATCTAGGGAATTTTCCAAATACCACGAGTTATGAGTCCCAGGGAATTCTGCGAGTCTCGGGGACATTAGATATTTCGGAGCTATAAATTTACATCGAATTTTATTTTGATTGAACATGAAAAAGAGGTGAATTGGATTTGCAAAAAGTGAACCTGTATCGCAGTATCATTGATATCGAACCATCCGTATGATAAGCTCCATAATCTTATGAATTGTAAGGAACTTGGGATCTACGGAATTTTCCAAATACCACGAATTACGAATCCTAGGGAATTATACAAATTTCGGGGACATTAAATATTACGGAACCATAAATTTACATCGAATTTTAATTTTATTGAATATGATGTATAAAATATAAGAAAGGTGAATTATATTTGCAAAAAGTGAACCTATATCATAGTGTAATTGATATCAAACGATCCAAATGATGAGCTACGTAATTTGATAAATTCTAAGGAACTTGGGATCTAGGGAATTTTCCAAATACCACGAGTTACGAATCCTAGGAAATTATACAAATCTCGGGGATATCAGATATTTTGAAACCATAAATTTACATCGAATTTTAATTTTGTTGAACATAATATATAAAATATAGAAAAGATGAGTTGGATTTGTAAAAAGTGAACCTATATCACAATGTAATTGATATCGAACCATCCAAATGATAAACCGCGTAATTTAATAAATTCTAAGTAACTCTGTATCTAGGGAATTTTACAAATACCACAAGTTACGGACCCTAGGAAATTATACAAGTCTCGGGGACATTATATATTTCCGAACCATAAATTTTCATCGGATTTTATTCTTATTAAATGTGAAATAGTGGTAAATTTGGTTCGCAAAAAGTGAACCCCCAATGCAAAACCTGTATCACAGTGTCGCTGATGTCGAGTCATCCTAATTATCTCGATCATGGACGTACAAGTTTCCCGAGTACCACAGTTAGTTCATTATACCTCGCTGTATCTATAATTTGACCTTTGTCGAAACCACAACGATTCACAGGATCCAGTAAGAGCAGTCCCGATATCTGCAAACTCTAATGAAATTTCACCCATTCTAGGGATTACAACTCCCTAGACGCTCGCAACGATTCTTATATCAGCAATTACAAAGGTAGCGAAATTACTTAGGACAGCAATATCCGTATCATGAAGCGAATGTTGCCTGTTATATTCAACAGCGAATTCCATGGGAATGAGAGTGTAGCGACGAGGACAATAGGTTTTGCGTCCTACGAGAGCTCGGCTGGAGAATCGTTGTTTGCCCGAGCGAACGAGCAAAATACCGATTTCTAATCTCTGTTGACTCTCTTCTCGAGCCCCGTGGCGACGTTCGCCGCGATAAGGCTCGCGTTTCCTCGCATCCGATTGTCCCGATGCGACAGCCATCAGAGAAAGAAAGAGAGAGAGAGAGAGAGAGAGAGAGAGGTGAGGCCAGGAAACTGAAAAACCGAGACTCGACGATATAAAACCGGAAAGACACGGGGAAGATACCGAGGAACGATCTCGGTGACACGGTGAAAGGTCCGGTCGGGTCGTACTCGTGAGAGCCGAGTCCCTGACGTTGGACGAGGCCTAATTATCGAGGAGACGTGGAACGAGGAACCGAAGGAAAGACCTGCAGCCACGGTGAGAATAAAAGGGAAAGTAGGCAAGAAAGCAGCACACAGCCATCGTTGTAGATCTACCTCAAGCTGGAAGGACTCGCGAACCTCGTGGAAGGCCGCAGGAAATTGCTCCGGAGCAATAACGACCCGGCCATAAAACATCGGCGTAAAAAGGTGGATCGAAACGGAGAACAGCAAACAGCTGAAAAAAGGAATGGGCGAGAAAGAGGTTCGAGGGAAACACGTGGGGAGGCTTTGGGGGAAAAATGCAACCGGAGGAAAGGAAGTGGGGAGTGTAAAAAACAGACATTAACGGGAAGAACTGCGAGGAATATCAGAGATGATAGGGGAGAAGGAAGATGCGGATGAAAGGAAGAAAAAGGACTCGAAGACATCCGGGATAGGAGGTCAGCTTTGCCTCAGCGACCGAGTTTACTAGCTTAGGGTAGAGCCGCGTGAAAATCTTGCCAGTCCAGGCGAATTGTTACTAGCAATTGATCTGGTTCCCCTCCAATACTAGCAATTTTTCATCAGATGCACGAGACTCGCATAGTCTGGTATTAAAACACAGATCTTTAACTTGTCAATTTTTATTTTAATTTCTTTTTTTTAAGAAATATCCCGATTCTTTAAAAATGCAGCTAGTTTCATTAGAAAAATTCCAAAGAGAATGGTATTTATAATTACTCTAGAAGATTTGATTTACACCTAGAAACCCTAATTTTGGTAATTTTTCTGGTAAATCTGAAGATGATTTGTTGGATTCGTGACATGATCTTGACAGAAATTTGAAGATATCTTTGCGATTTTTGCAAAATTGCAATTTTTATTACATATTTTGATTTTTAAAATATTGCTAGTTCTGAAAATTATTAATACTCAATTAAATTGTATATTTCCTTTTGGAGTTTTGAAGATGTAAGATATATTTTTATTCATTTTGTATATTTTTGCAACCCCATTAATAAATAAATTAGAATTTTTTGATATTATAACAGGCAACGTTCTGCCTCGCAACAATAAATTAACACACAAAATTGGGAATTTTGAAATATTATTTTATAATATTTTTTCCATCAAACATAAACGACTCGAAAGAAGGAAAATATAGTACTAGCAAGGAATTCTTAAAAACTGGAAATTAAACGAACTATTATTTTATGGTGGTATCGAAAAATAGACAGGAAATGTTAGTTAAAAGACCATTAGAGGTTTTGAAAAATATATTGGTCGACGAATAAATAAAATTTAGAATCGTTTTTATAATCTCCGTCATGGAGTTCTACTGTATTGCAGGATTCCGGAAAGTTCGATAAATTTTAATGGTTTTCTATGGGATTACAAAAGGAATTTTTTATGTCGCCATGATAAGCTGAAATAAATCTCTGCTCAATGCAACGAGTAACTATAAGCATTGTAAGACGACTTTATTCTCAAGAGATGAGCGTGTTTTCTACCGCACTCATAAATATGCAAATGTCATTCATTACCCGTCATAAATATGTAACAAAGCAAAATCTGTTAAAAGCGTATTCGAGGCTCGTTAATTTGGACACCTGTGTCGGTCATTATCATCTTGACTTTCCATCATTATGTCAAGCACGCCGAACAACGTCAAACAACTAGAAGTTACTAGAAAACCTAACCTAGATCTAGTTTTAACGGTTATCACATCTACGTCGCATTCAGTGTCTTAAGAGTCTCTAATCTTTCATCTTATAATCTTCCCAAGTACTCCACAAAATTTTCTAAACATTTTCTTTTCACTGTTACATCAAATACAGTAGATATCATCAAATTACTAAAAGTTACTAGAAGTTTGAAAACCTAACCTGTCTCTACCTTTTACAATTATTATTTAATGATTCTTGCACTGTGTTTTTAACATTTTTAAAGTGTTTTAATCTTGCTAAGTACACTCCAAAAATTCCCAAATATTTTTTTCCACTATTATATCAAATATACTAAATATCCTTCAATTCCTAAAATTTACTAAAACCTAGTGTACTGATAAACCTAGCTTAAACTACGCTTTAACGACTACTATAATATCTGCCATTTCCTTTCTCTTGAAATTGTCAAATATAATATATTGACAACGGTTGTCAACCGCGAATTAAAATTTTTTACTGCGTCACGGAATTTTAATAACTATATTATTCTCCAAAATTCAAATCTTATAAACTCTTTGAAATAATTACTTTCGAATCATCCTAAGTCTTTCCAAACTTTCACTGGGACATCTAGATGATCGCAGACTATCGCAATACCTTGTGTATCATCGTGCAAAACGTGGAACGTCGCTATAGAACCGAAGCCTATAGTCTCGTGGGCCCATCGGGCGAAAGGGTCCGCGAGTCCTTTTCCGGAAGGTTGAATCCATTATGGTCGAGGCACGATTCGCTTCTTCTGCGTCGCGAGTGGAATTAAGAGGAGGAACGGAACCCGAGGAGCAGAGCTGCCACCTCGAGAAATAGACCGCGTGCCTTTACGAGCGCTGCGCACGATCCGCCTTCGAGTCAATCTAGGAGAGCAAGGACGCCGACTATGCTATCGATGCCACACGCTCCGGCATCGAGTCATCGCCACACTCGATTGCGTTCGCGCGTCCATGCTTCGCGTCGACGGACACGCTTACGCCATTACGCTATCTGGCTTCGAAAATGATCATCGTTCCGCAGACACTGACACCTGGCTTGGCCGATGTGGCACTTTGATCGATCTAACCCTGTTTCAGATCGATCGTGTCCAGGGATTTTTAACGATTCCGATCTAATCCAGGTCGAGGTCTTATTTGAAAGTGCATCCCCTGCAGCTAACGTGTCTTTAATCAAAATAGACGTGCTTTTGTTGCATATACACGATACAGAAGTGTATACGTAGGGCAGATGAACCTAACCTCAAAGTCACCAGCTGTTCTTTAGTTCAATTTTTATCCTGTACTAAATTATTCTTCGTTTAGTCATCATCGCAGTTGACTTTCAACAAAATAAACGTGTTTTTATTTCATATACACGATAGAGAAGTGTATACGTAGCACAGGTGAACCTAACCTCAAAGTTACCAGCTATTCCTTAGTTCAATTTTAATCCTATACTAAATTATTCTTCGTTTAGTCATCGTCGTAGTCGTTTTTAATCAAAATACTCGTGCTTTTATTGTATATAGAAGATAGAGAAGTGTATACGTAGAGTAGGTGAACCTAACCTCATAGTTACCGGCTATTCTACATCCCAATTTTAAACCTGTCCTAAATTATCTTTTGTTTAGTCATTATCGTAGTCGACTTTGAACAAAATAAACGTGTTTTTGTTGCATATGCACGATAGAGAAGTGTATACGTAGAGCAGCTGAACCTAACCTCAAAATTACCGACTATTCTTTATCTCAATTTTCAATCTGGATCAGATTATTTTTCCTTTAATCATCATCGTAATCCTTCGTAGTCTTTAATCAAAATAGACTTACTTTTATTGTATGTATATAGATGATAGAGAAATACATACGTAGTGCAGATGAACCTAACCTCAAAGTATATTCTTCATTTCAATTTTAAACCTTTATTAAATTATTTTTCATTCAATCATTTATGTTTGATGTTTTATTAAATTATCTACAATTATATTTTATTTAATGTTCATTCATCTTCAATGTATTAAACGAAATTTTTTATTGTATCTTTGAAATGGAGGCAGTTCGAAGAAGGGATCCAAACTTTATAGAGTTTAAATTACTAGAATTGTTACTCCATAAAAATATAGGTTAGTGATTAATAGTGCTCGGAAGAACAGTGATATTATAATTAAACACCATGCATTTACACCCAAATACACTCCCATCTCCAAAAAATTTACCAAAAAGAAACCAAATCCAGAAATATTTCATTTAAACTGTCAACCCCTCTTAATGTCTTCTCTTTTATCAACACAAGAACTACTAATTTGCATATACACCGAAATACATAAACACAAACACACATATATAATTACATATCTACTTCGATAAAAATCCATCTCCTCAGAAGTAACTATATATCTCGAATAAAACCCGGTGAAGCAAAGTAAGCGAAATCTGCAAGCAATCGCTTTGACTAATCTGGTAGTCCCAGTATAAAGTACCCTAACCTATCTTCGAAAGGCCGCCATGAAAGCTTCCAGAAGCAACGTTCCAAAGAAACGAAAGAGAAGGTAATCCATACATTCCAGATGACCAAGTATAATGCCGCAGCATAACCGGTATTTTTCAAAGCGTCACCGTGGGCATGCCAATATATCAGCAGCATCTAGCAGGTTCCCATGGTTCCCGTTGGTACATCAAACGACGGAGAATGATGGAAGGCTGGATGTCTGCGCGCCGGTGTACGCACGAGGATTTCCCCTTTCGGTGCGGCCACGTGGCGTCGAGCTTGGTATTTGGGGATGGTTCGAGTCGCTCGACAGGGTAGGCACACCCGTTTCTATGACAACAGACGCGCAAAAACCCCATTGATACGAGGAGATGTACGAGCAGGAACGAGCGAGTTTCCTTCCACCGCTTACGCACATACGAGCCCCAGAAAAATACTCTCTGCTCGCCGGATGAAATGCTCAACGTCCTACGAATACGCTCCTGGGCCGAGATAGGGGAAACAGGCATCCCGTGTTGTTGTGTGCCTAACCTGAGTTGCATGATTTCGAAGATCCCTGTAATGCAGCCGATCGATAATACGAGGACACTCGAAAATCGTCGACCACCATTGCTATCGCTAAAACGCCATTACGAATGAAACGTTTTGCGACGTGAAATCATGTTTTTAATACTTTAAAGGGAATATCTAATCTGAGGATTTGGTGTATTAGGGTATATTATATTTCTGAAGAAGAATTTATAATTTCTTTTCTTTTTCTGAGTGAGATTGTTAGATTGCTAAAACCAAGTTACGTTGTTTTTGAAACTTTTGTTTTGAGGTTAGAAAATAGATAGTAGCTTTGGGCAAAATTGGTAGTAACTTTTGTACGTAGTCATATGCGCTTAATTATTTTCATCGTAATAATATTTTAATTATTATTATGACGGTATGCAATATTTAGGTATACATTACGGGTAGGTAGTTTTAGTGCTAATGAAGTAAATTAAGAATTAAGGTTACGTCCACTTTTTAATGCAAAATCTAATAATACAGCAAGTGAATTTTTAATTCGTGGACTCGGAATGGCCGTGGTTAATTAATCGAGTGTAATTTTCGAAAACGTGTCTGGACAGGGAACGTAGTTTTAATGCAATTGACATTGGAACAGATGATGCTCTTCAGAGTCGAGGAACGTGACTAACACTGTTGATTACATCCTCGTTGCTTGTTCATGTGATATTTAATAACAAATAATTTTCAGACGAAATCTATTATGAAACGCTATATTGGTTCGACAACAATTTCCTTTGTCTTGACGAGATTTTACGTGAAGTACCTTCCGAGACAAAAATCTTTTGGCAATCTTCTCTAAGAACTTTTGTATTCTATGAACCACACAGTGATTCGAAACATGTAAAAACAACGTGTTAATCTTCAAGTGGTGACTGGTGACTCGTCATAGTCATGATAAGTAGTCAATTCGACGTCAAATTATCTATATTGATAAGCAGTCAATTTGACTTCAGGTCACCTTTATTGATAAGCAGTCAATTTGACTTCGAGTCACCACTATTGACAGGTACTCAATTTGACTTCGAATCACCACTATCGATAAGTACTCAATTTGACTTCGAGTCACCACTATTGACAAGTACTCGATTTGACTTCGAGTCATCACTGTTAATAGGTAATCAATCTGACTTCGAGTCGTCACTATTGACAGGTACTTAATTTGACTTCGAGTCACTACTATCGGTAGGTACTCAATTTGACTTCGAGTCACCACTATTGACAGGTACTCGATTTGACTTCGAGTCACCACTGTTAATAGGTAATCAATCTGACTTCGAGTCGTCACTATTGACAGGTACTTAATTTGACTTCGAGTCACTACTATCGATAGGTGCTCAATTTGATTTCGAGTCACCACTATTGACAGGTACTTAATTTGACTTCGAGTCACTACTATTGACAGGTACTCAATTTGACTTCGAGTCACCACTGTTAATAGGTACTCGATTTGATTTCGAGTCACTACTATTGACAGGTACTCAAGTTGACTCGAGTCACCACTATTGACAGGTACTCAATTTAACTTCCAATCGCTACTATTGCAGTGATTCGAAGTCAATCTGACGTCTGTCACCACAAATATTAAGTGTCAATTTGACATATATACGTCATCGCTCTAAGGTTAAACCAAAAGTTCCAAAATACCAACTCACACAAGAATTCCCAGACCGCGAACTGCCTCTAGACTTACAAAAGCTGTCGCAAAGTGCCGTCCGCGCAGAGAGCCAAGAATGCTTCGAATCGTAAATAAAATCGAGACCCGAATCAACGGGAAGAGCTTGCAGACTATCAAAGATCGACCGTTCCTTTCCTATTCCCTCGACTCTCGCAATACTCTCTTCGCCAGACACCCAGTCGCTGATCCGGTAGCAGACAGAACGCAGAGGATCCTCAGCGATTAACCAGCAAATCCGCGGCAACAACGGTTCGATCAGAGAACTGCGCGATACTGAAGAGGATTATTTGCATCGGCACTCTAGCCCGGGGCGGGAAACAGCGAAACGACGCAATAGGGTTGTTCCAGAAGCCAGGGGGTTGGCTCGTAACGAGGATCCGCTGAAACGGTAGGAAGAGTACCGAAACCATTTAACAGCGGGGAGGTTCGAAAAATTGCGTCGTGCTCTGGAACGGACGGGATGATGCGCGTCGCCTGGCCCGCTGGGTATGTCGGGTAATTACCAAGGATGACACGCACGCACTGTTCGGAGAAACGCGAACGGAACCCATGCTATCGGGTTTCATCGTGCGTTACGCCGCGCCCGTTGCCACACCGAGGATAAACACATTGGCGAACGCGTGACCGCGCGGCTGGATCTTTAAATTGCCCCCATCAAAAACGTTAATTGGGTGAAGTGCACTCGGCCGGCTGTCGTACGGAGTGTTTTTAATGCTCGAAAATTGAATTGGGTGAAAGGTACTTGCGGAGTATTCCTCCGTTGTCTGTCAGGCTGCCGAGTTTCGGTTCTAGGTATCTCTCGGGTGAGAAGTAAGTACCTGGGGTGGGATTCTGTATTCTGCTTGGGATCAGTTGGACTGTAGACAGGTCTATGTTGGGATTCGATGAGTATTGGAAGAATTGCGAGATGCGAGCAATTTTTCTCAGCCTGGGAAACAACGGGGGTGGCTAGTAAGCCCTGAAATCTTAATAGATGGGCATGTCGCGTGACACATGATGGGAATATATTTATAGATATCTTGTGACTAATGGAACTTCATTGGGACTATGTATTGTATCAGGACTATTGACCTGTCAGCAACTAAAATGCCATGACGAAAATAAATAAGAATGAGTTGAATAAAATACAATACATGATATGATGTCAATCATATGATATCAATACATGAATTAAAATAAAATACAAATAAATGTAATACAATTACAATCAATTTGGTGAAAATGAAAAGTCTGAAACTAGTCGTGTCTTATATTTCTTTCTTTTTTTTAATTGAGGGCTTAACGTCGCATCGACAACAAGGTCATTAGCGACATGAACCGTTAGGTGTAGGTGCTAGATGTATTCATACAATTGTTTGTTGTACTGAATGAATCTGAGGGTATTTTTGGCTTTTCCTGTGTTGCTGAAGATTTCTTTTAATGAGTTAGGAACCTTTGCCTGGGTTCATGAAGCCTCGTATTCCTTACAGAAAAATAAAATATGTTCGATGGTTAAGGGATGTTGGCACTTGTCGCAGTAGGGTGGGGGTGTTTTCTTCAGAAGGTGTTCCTGTGTAATTCTAGAATGTCCGATCTGGATCCTATTTAGTACGACTTGGTCTCTTCTGTTAGCAGGTCTTCCTATTCCATTTTCAAAGAAGTCATTTGAACTATTATAGTTTATTTGCTTTCTTAGAGTTCCATTCGAAGTTCCAAATTTATTTGATTCGAGATGCTAATACTTTCTGATAGTCTTGGTAGGGTATAGGTATAGTATCTCGTGTCTTATATTGCCTTCCAAAAATGCGAATTAATTTTGCTTACACACTTTGTCAAAAGCTTTTGAATGTACCCAAATGCAATATCCTAAAGAGGCACAAAGAAAAACTTCAGCGAATAACATTATACCAAGGAATTGCAAATAGAATACGAATAAATATTTAAATAAGCAGTGAGTCACCTGGTAGCTAAACGGCTGCTCAAAAATTCCGAGTATACAGCATCACAGTGACGTCATTGAGCATTATTAAGCAAACTAGATATGAATCGATAGATCATATCTTTCATCGTCTTTCAACAAACACCGGATCGTTAGATCTCGAGTTCCGTCTCTTAGAACTAGTCACGATCAGGATCACAATTACAGTCGAAGTTGGAATATCCAGCTAATCCTCGCAAATCTCATTGCAACTGTCCCAAAGGACCAGGGACGTCGAAATCTAGCCGAAGAGGAGCTCGAGTGGGGTTTGCTCTTCGTGAGCTTGGCAAAATCATCCTGGCCTACAGGATCAGCGGAAAAGCAATAAAATTCCAGGCCAAGTACCGTAAGAAGGAAACTAGCAGGTGTAGGCGTAGCTATGTCGGGGGTAAAAGGGGTGGTGGTCCTGAAGCGGGGCCGGGGTTGTTAGCCGACGGTTCGGACGTGGCGGCCCACGCGTCGGACCTCCCGCGAGGTTCTCAACCTTGTTTACATAAATCATCAGAAACGGTCTGGTTCCTCGGCAGACGCGACTCGCTCGTCCTTCGGCCGATCCAACGACCCCGCCTCGAATAAACCCGACCGCGAGAATAAAAGCGTGCCGACGACGTGAAGAAGGACGCATACAAGGCTGGTCCACGACGGAGTTCAACGAGACTAACGGGGCAACGTAGCCAGTAAACCGCGAAGCCAGGGGTGCCATACAGTGCATCCGGTCTGACGATTCCATAAGGATTTCTTGGGATCGTCTTAAGTTAGGTCGAGGTAGTCGGCACCGCCACGGGTTCTCGCTTCATGGAACATCAAGACGTCTAGGTTCGAGGTTCTAGGTTGCAACGTCTAGATATACTTGCAGATCTGTGATATGTATTTCTATTCACTAGGCGAGGCGAAAATTACAGGTGCATTTCTGATTCTTAGACTCGGAGACTATGTACTTAATTAGTATTCGAGGCTCATAGAGGATCCTGGTAATTTAAAAACGTTTGAAAGTTTGGAACTTGGTCATTAGGTCTACATAGATGACTGATAGAGATGGCCAATAATTTAGAAAATTCAAAAGAATGTGATTTTTGATTCTGATACTTGTTCACTTTTACTTGGTATTCGAGGATCATTGAAGATCTTGGAAATTTGGAAACGTTTGAAAGTTAGGGACTTGGTCTCTTGGTCTACCTAGACAACTGATTCTTAGACTCGGAGTCTATGTTCTTATCTAATATTCGAGGATCATAGAGGATCCTGGAAATCTGGAAACGTTGAAAATTAGGTACTTAGTTTCTGAGTCTACCTAGGTGACTGATAGAGGTTGTGAATAATTTAGAAAATTGCTTCAACGCTAGAACTAACGACCTATAAGAAACAGCTACATATATTACCCACAAATGAAGATAATCAAGGCAAACAAGTAACAATAAACAATTATCCTTCGATCTGAATGAAAGCAAGCATAAATTTTGTCAGTAGCAACTTAAACGTTCCGAGAAAATTGTGAAAATAAAATATCTGAAACGATTTAAGCCTCGTCATTGTCCTCAATCTAATCTGAGAATCTAGTATCCAAAAATGACGAAGCTAACCTCCTTTGCGAGCCTCCAATCCTAATCCTAAAGTCATTGTAAAGTAGATTATACTTAAGACACACTGACAAGAATAAAATTTGTCTGATTAAATTTTTGCAATTAAATAATTTTAGTACAGGAGATTAACGAATCTCATAGAAGCGTTTGTCGAATGAAAATAAGGAATGGGAAAATATGGCTGCTTGGAGTGCAGAGGTAAAAGTGAGATTATGCTCGATACGAAAGATACTACAGTCTGCCACTGTCTGGAATCAAAGCAAGGGGGACACGGTCGTATAAAATATCGCTCGCAATGCGAAGTGTCTCAGCTATGCAACGACGACGAACGGGATGTGCGCGACGCAAAAAGCCACGAGGGAAAGGACGCGGGGCGTGACGGAGAAGCGTCTGAAAAGAGGATGAGAAGCGAAGCAGCCGGGGCTGGACGATAAAGAGCGACTAGAGGCGCGCTATCGCGCTGGAACGCTTTCGCAAACAGTCCTCGAAGACGTTCCCAGCGAGCGGGACACAAATAACACGCATCATTCGTGAGAAAGACGCGGCGCTTTCACGGTCCGCTCTAAAAATACGCGTCACCGCTCGGCGATGCGTTATTTTCGCGAATATCCAGCGTCTTACCGCGAAATAACGCGAATCCAAATCTCCCGAACACTTCAAACAATCCTCTGATTAACGATCCAGCTCTGATTACCGCTATGCTCCAACAACGTTCCCAAAGAATTACAACCCGGCGTTCCGGAGGAGTTGTAGGCACTCGTGCCTTCAAATACCGGCTCCTCCAGAAACCTGCACACTGATCGCTGTCCGATAATCAATCTTCCCGTTCCGTCTCCCAAACTCGCAGCGAATGATCGAATTAGAGAACGCTACATCAGAGTCACGAAGATTGTCCAACCTCCAAGGTCAGCGAGGTAGCAAAATTGGCAGAGACGTATCAGGGTTACCAAGATTAGTTAGCGACCCTGAGCTTCGGACTACTCCGCAGCCAAGATCATTCTCAATCCCGATTCTCGACGAGCGACGAGTCCAAGTAGGTACTCGCATGGGAGCATCAGCGATAGTCGAAATCAAAGTTCCGGAGACCCAGAATCCCCGTAGGACGCCTAACAATCATCCTCATCCCAGTGGTTGACGAGCAGTGTCTAAACAAAGAGGAAAGCTTGGAGGAAAAGTCGGACGACGACGTGGTGGGGAGTTGTGGGCGATAAGGAAGAGCCAAACTCGATGCCGGGGACCCGGGGAATCGGCGTGTGGAGTGCAGAGGGCGCGTCGGGCGGCAGGAGGACGAGAGGGCGCGGTCTTGCACAGAGGGCAGCGGAGGGAAATCGTGGAACGCGAGAAGGAAGGGGCGTCTGCGTCTGCGACCTTGGTTGGGGTCGCTCCAAGGTCGCCAGAGTGCCTCCTACCCCGTGACTCCCCTCTCTGCTTGCCGAGACGAGGCTGCTCTCTTCCCTCGTCACCCGATCGGCGGGCCTCCGCTTGAAACGGGACCGCAACTGCGTACGCACCGCACGCGGCACCGCCTCGCTCTTTCTTTCTCTCTCTCTCTCTCCCTCTCTCTCTCTTTCTCTCTGCACGAGCCTGTGTGTGGTGTCGCAAGATCAATGCCAGGGTCAATGTCACGGCTGCCACGGAGCTACCGTGTGCTGGGTCGCCGGGTTTCGGCCATGCCCGGACACCCTATGGGACATGGCGGTCAATGAGCCTGATCATCACGATGACCTGGACAACTTCCGCTGGACTCCTCGACGATGAGAATCGAGGACATCGCGTGTGTCCTTTCGATTTTCCACGGATTTAGCTAGAGTTCTAGCCTAGCCGCTGCTCTTTAGGGGTATTCCTCGAACGAGGAACGACGAAGCTACGATCCGATAACTTCGTTGCCCGATGGCGTACGTCGGTGAGCAGTTACGCAAGAGTGAGGGAGAGAGGAATAATTAGGTTTGGGCAAACGAAGCCCCTCCGAGGAACTCTGACACCCCTGGTTGGCTGCCAGAGTAGCTTTAAGGCTCCCTTTGGAACTTGTTTAGAAAGTTTCGCCGGCAAAAGCTCGCGCACGATGGCCAGCCATTATTTTTAGAATCTTATTCCTGGACCTTAGAGACAAGCTTCCGATAATTTAAAGAACAACGACCTTCTGCTCGTCTACGGAGCCTTCGTACACGCGAGTCGCGCGATCGCTTTGCTCTTTGTCCGAGGTGTTTGGCAAACGTCGCAGCGGGAGGAGGAAAAATTTCAGGCTGGCTGCTGAGATGACGGATTAATAGGTAAACAGGGACACGAGCTCATCGACCCGTTCTTTCCTCAAACGGAACACGCCACGTCTTGACCTTATCTTCGCGTTGTTATGATTCCATCGTAACTCTTATCAGTCGGATAAACATCGACGCTATCCTCGCAAAGTATGCTCGAGTCTCTTAGAGGAATACGAAGTACCGGTCGGTCCAACGAGGGACTTTCAACCGAGTAATTCACTGCGACTGATATTTCGCTAATGGGACACGTAGCCGCCGCACTCGAAACGCGTGGAACACGTTAAAAATGGGGGTACGACTATGCGTGGGCGTCGAGTCGTTAATTAACCGAGTTTCATCGCGTGTTTCCGTCCATGGAGTGGCTGGAACGGAATCGCAGAGTGAACGCTCTGATAAATTCGCAGAGCCATGACATTGACACCTTATCGGCGCTGCTCTTATCTGGTTGGTCGATAACACGCGTGGAGAGCGAACGTTCTCGTAAAATCTCGAATCTCGACGGACTGTCGTCCCGTTAAATGGCCGTAATTCAATTTCTAATAAAACCTCCACGGAAATGCAAACAATAGCCAAGTACGGCTGTTCTCTTCGCATGGTGGACGTCGTAGTTACGCGTGAGTGATACTCGAGGATATTTCTTTTACGAGTTCTTCTGAGAAAATTTATTTCTCCCTTGTATCCAACGGAAATACAAATTTTTCGTGGTATGTAAAATATGACAGGGAAATTTTAAATATGACATGGAAATTTCAAATATGACAGGGAGATTCTAAAATTCATATCTCGGAAGATGGTTGACCAATTAAACTGAAATTTGATGTGCCTATTTTATACGTATCTCGTTATGGTCCCCGTTATAATTAAATATTTTTGAAAATTTCTCATAATTTGTTGACAATGACGAATTTCATCGTTAAAGCCGATTTTGTAATTAACGTATTTAGCTGTGTAAATTAAAGATTATTCGCGATTGTCATCTACTCGATATATTTTGTTCAAAATGGTTTGGAAATTCTAGATGGAGTAACAGTCGTACGAGTAATTTTTCGTAAACGGTTTAAAATAACCGCGTTATTCTTCCCTGAAAAAATTCTATCCCTGTTCAGCAGTTGCATATTTTGCCGTAATAAACTGAACGCGAAAATAAGCTACCTTCCGAATACAGAACGGGGCGATTGATCTTCGGCTGACGTCATCTCTCTCTGCAAGTGATTATTCCTAAACAAGCCAGAAATAAAGGGATCCGATTCACGGCTTACTGAACAATTCAGAACCACCGCGAGGATCGTGCATCGCCGTCTGACGTAAGTATATTTACGTCGGTTTTTCGAAAGATACGAAAGCATTTAAAAATACGCGATCGATCGCGGTTCGTGACCTTTCCCTAATATCTCATCTTTCTTTTCGCCGCTGTCAGCGCCAGGTATGAAATTACGGAACAACGAAAAATCGACCCTCGAAATTTTCAATATTCCGCAACCCCGAACCCATCAACGGCACCTTGGCAGAAGTATGAAAAAGAAAGCAAAATCTCAGAAAACTAAACGAACCTAACCTAACAATTTATCTCGAACCTCAATACAGATTATAAGCAATCTTCTATTAAAAAAAGAAAAAAATAATGTTATCCTTTGAATATCATGATTACTTATCCTAATCACCAAACCATAATTGTATTTGACACGTCTTGAAGTGCATAAAATTTGTTCAAGGAATTTCGAAAATTTTTATATAATTTTATAGGAGATGGTATAGATATATATAGTGGTTAGTTGAAATTAAATCAATAGTATTTCACTCTATGGGTTTAAAATAAATTTTCGTTCAAATTTTGATATATAAATGGGAAATGAAAGAATAATTTATATTATCTTGAAAATAAAATGGATTAAAATCTCTGTTATTATACACAACCTATTATTCGAATTTTTGTTATTCAGTATCTCCATTACCCAAGCTTTTTTGCAAGTACATATTTAGATGCAGAATTGTTCTAAATTTATTCCAGAAACCTGAAATCGTGTAATCCAGCATAGTAGGATTATTTCTATTTCGAATCACGAACATAATGATTTAAGAAATGACACTGAAATGATACGAGGAGCGAAAGAATTAAATTCACTGAAAAGCTTGTGAAGATATAGCAGTTAAGAAAATTTGAGATCCATAAATTTTCGCCTAAATTAGATTTAAATTTATTATTCATTACCACAGTTAATATAGATATAAAAATTAAAATCAAAGAAACACGTGTTCTGTCATCCAAAAATTCTCTCATCCGAAGACCTAAGTCTGCCAATTAATCCGAATAATCGAGATTGTACGGTATTTCCGCATTCTACCATCGATCCTATAAAACACGATTTCAATTTCTTGTAAAATTTCTGTTATCCTGTCTGCATTCATCGGATTCGCATAAAACTACATATATTTCTACATATATATAGATAGTTTTATCGACAAAGATAAAAGGAAAAAGAATCGGGAATCGTTGACGGTCTTTAAAAAATTGAAGAATATTCTAACCTTTGCGAGACTTCCTTCAACTTCGGATAATCGAAACGTTTATTCCAGAGAAAAAATATGGAAGACCATTAATTCGACGTAATTGCATTTTTACCTCGCACGTGAATAATTATCTCGCTTTGGAGCGAAAGCAAGAGTCGCGGCGCTTGGAGTGCTGACCTTTCCA
>NW_016908588.1:47390-118461 GCF_001483705.2 Eufriesea mexicana | reverse complement strand
CGAAAAGTTCGGGGGGGTTCTTGCTATTAGTCGAAAGCGCGCGATCGAAGGGGCCAGAGGGGAAGCAACGAGTCGCTAAACAGGCGCCACGATCGTCCTTCAACTCACCACTGCGAATGAACGGGTTCACGGTTCACCCCTTCTCTCCATGCTGGTTCGTGGCCACTGCGTCCCTCTTTTTCCCTCCGTCTTTCTCCAGCGGCGTATATTATGATCTTGTCCAGAGGCAGACGGCCTACAGACTTAACGATCGATAGAGCTTTCCCCCGTTCCCTTCTCTGGGGAACGGTCTCTTTTCAACTGCGCGGCCCCTCGTCCCGCGCCGCTTGCGCTGCGACCCCCACCACCGCTCACTCTCCCTCTCCGCCAATCGGCCTGCGCCAGGCCAGCGATGGCGCGCTCCACGCACCGCGCGGCCAGTGGCGTCGGCGCTCGTTTTAAAGGGCCTCGGTCAATGTTAACTCTACTTCGCTCCGCTGCGTATCGAGCTTCCTGCCTATCGATTTCCCACCTTTTCGTATATGTTCCTTCATATTACACCTTACTTACCCGCAGACTATTCATCGGATTTTCCATGCAGTTCCTTAGCCACTGGTAATCTACTAATCGACTTTTGAATATCGACGATTGCTAATTAAATTAACGGTCAAATATTTTTATTTACGAACAAGTAAAAATCGCTAGACTATCGTTAATACTAAAATGTTTGAATCATTTTAAGTAACCGTGTTCTTGCAATTTCATGATTCCTGTGTATCGTTAGGAGTTTCATTGGCTGTTTTCTCTTGGATGAAAGTACCTTCCTTCAGATTAGGTTTATACTCGCAATGGGATACTCTGCTTGAAAGAGAATTGGCTGTATTCGGAACTGTAATGGGGCAACAAATTTTTGTTTAAGGGTTCCTTATATCGTTCAAATGCACGTGCGATCTTCGTTTAAAAGGACAGATTATAGCTTAGCAATTTTGGACGCACGCCTATATATGCCCTATCCTATGCGAATACGACCTTAGGGGGTGTCTTCGAACGATCCAGACCCTCTGCCCTCGCGAAATTAGGGCCTAGGTCGGGAATGTCACAGCTGCGCCACACGTTTGCATTTCTCGAATCCGATATTTCACCGTCGCGCTGTTCCGTTTTTACCCTAAGCATAGTGGCCTGAGGGAAAATGAGGGATATGCAGGGTGCTATTCAGCGCAATCAGACTGTTTACATGACAGAGCAATTCTGCGGCTTATCAAGATATTGTTGATGTCAGCGCATGTACAAAGCGAACCATCCAACTGGAACACCTAAATTACACCTAAATTATCCGTTGTTCGAAAAATTGTGTGCAAAAATTGCATGCTTTCAATGCCGTAACGCAAAGTATATCTTCTACCACATAGATAGAGGACACTTTAATGGTTTGAAGGTTAATTTTTAATTTTCTCAAGTAGAATTTCTCATTTCTTCTTTTTAGGAGGGTGGAGGAGGAGAGGGGAATTAAAAAGAAGACGAAATATCAATTTAATAATTAACGACACGATTTCGTATGGTTTATGGGGTGTAACAAGAATTCATAGTCAACGTCGAAAGTCTATAACACACTTGTGCAATTTCTCAAAATTTGGAAAACGATAATAGTGAAATTTTATTGATATTAGACCATCGACTATTAAATTCAATAATTATAAATACACCTGCCAAAAAATAAAGCACTCCATTTACTAACCCAAGGTCGACCTTCGAACCTCCACCTAGAAACAGAGTACACACAGGTGTCCCTTGAATTTCCAATATACCTAAACAAATACAAACCAGCGCAACTTTGTGCCAAGCATTCTATACAACTGCTAATTTTTAATTAATTTCACCCACTTCGACATACCCAAACAAACGCAATGTACACCCATAAAATTGACAATTTCTAACCCTTAAAAATCAATCCTTTATTAACTTCACCCACCCCAATTTCTTACCAAGTATTCTATACAACTGCCAATTTTTAATTAATTTCATTAATTCCAATATACTTAAACAAACGCATTTTATATCTATAAAACTGGAAATATTTAAATCAATTCTTTATTAACTTCATCCACCCCAATTCCCTACCCTAATTCTATACAACTGCTAATTTTTAATTAATTTTATCTATTCTAATATACTTAACAAACGCAATTTATACCTATAAAACTGGAAATTTGTAATTCTTAAAAATCAATTTTTAATTAATATCATCCACTCTGAGTTATACAAATCGAAAAATCTTGACGTCCCTATTAATATCGACTTCGCAAGTACTGTCCTAAATTCCGTGTACACGATACGAAATGGAGGCGAAATCCGTGTGCAGAAATCACCGATGAGCCATTGGGAATGTCATCAGCATCCCCGAAGATCCGCCCCGGAGCGAAAAATGCGATCAAAGTGATCTGCGATCGGGACGGACCCGCTGGACTCCTCGTGGCCGTAGAATGCGGCGCGCAAAGTCGGTCGAGCGTGGCGTCGCGACGCGTCCAGGAACGAAAGCGCGTCCGGGTTGGAGCGGCGTGCCAGTGGAGCAGCGAGGCAAAAGCAGCAAGGCTGGCGACACAGTGGCACCGGTGCAGCGGCCGAAATTTAGACCGGGCTCGCGGGGCGTCGCGACGCCTAGCGCGCGGCCAACTGCTCTACCGTCGGCCGCGTTTATTGATCGACCCGATGCAAGCAAGCTGGGCCACAGCTGGCCGGGCTTAACAACCTCGTTCGTTGCAAGTTCGAGCCGCCACTATGCCGCGCTACCGTCGTCGGTACCACCGCTCTGTTTACTCCCCGTCGCGAGACCTATTTTCGACCTGCGTCGCGCCAATTATCAGGATCCACGATCGAAAGCTCGCGAATCGAGTCCTTCGATAGACGAAATTGATGGAATCAGTCAGGGGTGCAAATTATTGGTCTTTTTCCCGGGAGAAAAATTTTTCTGAGAAATCGATGCCTAGGGGAATAGGCAAATTTTCTTTGCTGGTATTCATGTTCGAGAAATACTTATTCGTTTATTTATGAATAACCAGCGTGCATTGCCTGATACAGGAAAAAAAGAAATATGGGAAATTACAAATGTTGGGCATTCGGTGTGCTATGTAATGAACAGGGTTAAAAATTGTAGATGCATTTGTGGATAGAAATGAATACCAATATCTTCCACATGTTTCAACAGTTAACTCTTTGCACTCGAGAGGTGACCTTGAATCACCATTTCATAAAATTTGGAAGATCGATATTAATTAATATATCAAATTTAACGTAATGTAACAGTGTGCGACGTATCAAAGTCAAATAATTCTACAATTCTATTATTATACAATTCTTTACTTACTGCTCGAAAAAGTATCGTCAGTTTTTTAGTAAAGAATCTTTGAATTTCTACTCTTCTCTAGCCGAAAAATCGTCGAGTGCAAAGGGTTAATAAATTAACACTTGGTTGACCGGCAATTTTACACCAGAAACTATGTCATGTCACCGGCTATTATTTTGTAATCCAATCTTCAAAATCGCTTTTGCGATCCCAAAAAGTGTAAATCGAGGTAGAATTACGAGAAAAAAGTCGTTCTATGTGGAACAGTGACACGTGTTCGTTCGGGTAATGGAACGGTTGCAAAATAGAGGAAATGTTTCAATGGAGGAGTTTTCCAGTAGCATAGGACGCCGGTGTCTGACTGTACAGCCGCTACTACTGTATGGCAGAGGATCTATTGTGAAGTAGAAAATAATCGACAATGGCAGACCAGCTCGACGAGGAGACGGCAGTGTCTGACTCTGATAGAGCGTTTCTACTTTACGATTTCAACGCTGATATTAACACACTATAGCCAGTAATTTGTTTACTTAACACATTCCCAGCCAACAATTTTTCCACTTTCTTTATACCAAAAGTCTTTTACATAAAAGAATTCCAAAATTGGTTGCAATGAATTTTAAAAATTGAAACTATTACATATTACAAATTTATTATTTTAATATACATAAAATAAGTAATATGCAACAAATTTGTAATAAATTATAAAAATTATAAAATATCGAACTTGTTAAAAATTATGGGGATATAACTATGGGTAACTATATTATAATTATGGGTAATAACGTGAATTCATGCCACTGACTATAAATGAATTAAAAGAAACACAAGTGAAGGGAGAAATGATACAAGTACCAAAATTTTTGATTAAAGAAAATTCTGGATGAAGTTGAATAATTGCAATAGTAATTACAAGTCCATTTATCAATTGCAATTTTTAACATTCTAATTTGTTCGAAGGAGTTTAATTAATATCTTACCCTGTGTAAAATGACCCATTCGATTCCCGCTAAAAAATCATCAATCTTGTAAGACTAATAACTTTTCCCCCCTCTCTCTAAAATTGCCGGAAAGTTGAAATTATGAAACTTGAGAATTCTTCCATTCTTCTCGATCCTCGTCGAAAATTTAAAAAATTCCATAAAAATTCAATCTGGGCTTCGACTGACGTAATAGGTATGAAAACCAAGGAACATCTGAAGGTCATGCTATGCACTCGAAGGCTTCGAACAAAGTCATAGTAAAATTCTTTCACTCTTAAAATTCAAATTAAAAATGAAATGAAAATTAGCTCTAATGCAAATAAATAACAATAATAATATATAATTATATATTATTATTATTTGTTATTAATATTTGTATATTATAAATTACTATTATTATTTATATTATTGTAAATAATATATTTGATTCCCTCGAAAGACAAACATCAAAATTGTGCTACCATATTTGGTAACAGCCTGTATACCACTGAATTATTCTTGTCATGCAATTTATTAACGTCAATGTTACCATTAATCTTGTACATTTCCTTAGTATTGCGGTATTTTCTTCAGTATTTATTCAGTATCTCTTGTTTTGAATTCTTTCCTGAACGACTTTTTATCTTCAGCATTTTATCCATATTTATTATTTCGAGTGTTCCCTGAGTACCATATTTTCTCCAGTATTATCCAATTGTTTCTTATTTTGATTATTTTCCTGCAAATTTCCTACTGCCGATTTCAAATATTTTCCTGAATATTTTATCTCATCCGGAGTATCCTCTGTCTGTTTTCCTCTATGTATTTTCCAAACCTACGATCCCGATGAACTAGCTTGAAGTTAACTCGAACCCCAGCTGTAAGAAGACCAAAAAGAAATAAACCCAGCGATCTACAAAAATAACGTAAAACTAATAATCTCTTATATAGTCGGAAAGCTGTTGAATGTTACTCATAGACACGCCACAACCACATCGATCGCATTTACCAACTGGTTCCCTACAGACAATTGTAAATACAACGCTACAATACCTCCTATAACTTCAAAGGTTCTGCGCTATAAATATTTCGTATTATACGAAATCAAAAGCGCAAGAAGTCAAGGAAACATAGATAAATAACTCACTGTTTAATCTCACAGGAAATAAAATACTTCCTATTTTATCTTAAAGCAACGAAAACGTAAATTTAAAATTTTATAGAATTACCACGTTATATTGGGGTCCTACTCTATACTAAAAAAAGAAAATAATCATTCATTACGGTTATTATTATTATATGCATACAATATTTATATTCTTCCATTTTGAAATGTACTTAATTAAAAAAGAAAACCCTGTTCGATTATTAAAAAAATTCTTTATTCTCAATTAATTCGGGCAGGCGAGGTTTTCTATATTTTCACAAAGCTTTTGATATTAATAAAAATACTAACGAACACGAGACTTCATTTAACGCCAAAGAATTAATAAATTCGTTAAAAGAATTAAAAAATTCACATCAGCTAATATTATACGCATGGAATATTCATATTCTTCCATTTTCGAATAAACGTAAATAACAAAACCCCTATTTTATTATTCAAAAATTCTTTATCCTCAATTAATTTGGATAATCGAGCTTTTCCTGTATTTTTGCAAAGATTCTGGTATTAATAAAAATACTAATCAACACAAGATTTCATTTAATGCCAAAGAACTAATAAATTCATCTAAAAAAATTAAAAAATTGACATCAGCTATTATTATAGGCATGGAATATTCATATTCTTCCATTTTCAAATATACATAAATAAAAAGAAACCCCTATTTTATTATTCAAAAATTTTTTATTCTCAATTATATAGTCGAGCTTTTCCTGTATTTCTGCAAAGATTCTGGTATTAATAAGAACACTAATCAATACAAGATTTCATTTAATACCAAAGAACTAATAAATTAATTTAAAAAACTTAAAAAATTCACATCAGCTATTATTAAACGTCAGCTATATTTGTATATTCATATTCTTCCATTTTCGAATATACATAAATAAAAAGAACACCTATTGTATTAACCAAACCTCCTGATCTTAATAAAAATACTAACCAACACGAGTCTCCATTTGACATCAAAGAATTAATAAATTAATTCTACAAAAAGTCAAAAAAAAGAAAAAAAGAAAAAATGGTTTTATACTTCATTATCCTCGCATAACCTTGACTATCCCGTCCGACTACTCTGACCACGTCATACACCCTCATCGCGAATACACCCATACCCTGGATCGCAACGAACATAAATAAATAAATTTGATCAAGACCCTTCGACAATTGCAGCCTGCGAAATCGAATATTCCGACAGGTTTTCAAGCCGACGCGTCTAAATATACAGACGTGTACCTTGCAGGCACGTCGACAGTCGTACGTATTGATTTAGTCCGATCTGTATGCGTACGAGGAGAGCTTTGTGCGGAGACACCGCTCAATAACCACCCCTTTACACTGGCTTTGGCCTTTGCCAGCCGACTTACATTTCCCTCGTCGTTGTCGGTGTCGTTAAAGGATCGTCCCCGTGAAGCTCCCCTCTCCGTGCCACGCCTTGTCGCCAATTACGAATTCCATTCTGCTCGTAAACCTCGCCCGTTAAACCGACTTTCCGTATTTCGCCAAAACGCATCCACCCCGTGTCCATATGCGCCGTTCCAGAGTATCCCCAGATTACGGAATCGAGCACTTCAACCCCCTCGTCCAGCGTCAGGAACAACGCCTGGAAACCGTGGAAATACTAGCTTCCATGGCCAAACTCGCGTTGTCCTTTTGGAGAACGAAGAAGTTGCATCGAGGGAACTCCACTCGGATGGATCAGGGCTGTGAGTTAAGGTTACGATTTCGTGGAGGAAACGGTTTGCGCAATCGCTTCCCGGAATCCGGACTCGTCCCGATGCAGAGGAACGCGCGAAGGAGGAAAAAGGGAGCTGCAGCGAAGGGAAAAATTCCATCGGTGATACTAACTCCGGTTTAATCACCTGAGCCAACAGTGTTTCGCACTCTGGCATTGGGGAGAGGCGAATGCGTGATGCGTTGCGTGGAACGGTAACCTCTTTGTGAGAACGGTGATACAGGCGGCGTCGGAAGACAAATATAGACGTTTGATTAGAAGGAGATTAGAGAAGGCTGGAGATAATGGACGACGAAAATGGATCAGTGTAACGTAATCTACTATGAAACGGAAACGTGTCGATCAGTTTGTCCTCGGGTCTTTTGTTCTCAGGTCTTCGAGGATGGCTGATTGAGTAGACTGCTGAGACTTAGTGGTATGATCTTTTATTTCAGAATGATATAAATATCGTGTCCATTCCGATGTGTCATGATCTGTCTTCGGATTACCGACTGTTTTCTGTGTTTATGGATAAATAAGCGGACGAAGCCTCTGAACCTCACGTTTGGAACGGTAGGATGTGGCTGATTAGAGATGTGGGGAGAAATACCATTTTTGTGTTGCAAGGGTCCCCTTCAGGGGGGTTATATGATCAGGAATTTTGTGGTTCCTATGGTGCTGCCTCTGTTGGTATCCTCATTGTCATCTTGCTATGATAGGTAGCAGGTAGAAGGACACAAGAGATATGGGGGGGGAACTGTCAGGGGGGTTATATGATCAGGAATTTTGTGGTTCCTATGGTGCTGCCTCTGTTGGTATCCTCATGGTCATCTAGCTATGATAGGTAGCAGGTAGAAGGACACAAGAGATATGGGGGAGAGAACTACCATTTTTGTGTGAGAGTCCTCCTTTAGGGGGGGTTATGACGAAGAGTTTTGTGGTGCCTATGGTGCTGCCTGTTGATATCTTGATGGCCGTCTTGCTATGATAGGTAGCAGATAGAAGGATGTAAGAAATATGGGAAGAACTACCATTTTTGTGTTGTGAGGGTCCCCCTCAGGGGGGTATATGATCAGGAGGATTATGGTTCCTCTGTTGGTATCTTCATGGTCGTCTTGCTATGATAGGTAGCAGGTAGAAGGACGCAAAAGATATAGGAGAAATACTATATTTATGTTGTGATATTTTCTCTCAGGGGGATTATGATGAGGAGTCTTGTGGTTCCTATGGTGTTTGTCTGTTAGTATTCTGACAGCCGTCTTGCTATGATAGGTAGCAGATAGAAGGACGCGAGGATTTAAAATTTCCATTGATCATAGAATGATCTAATAGAAAAGAGCAGAGAATTTATATCAAAAGACACGATTTCTCAAATTTTCTTCGTTCGTTATCGTGACTTATTTTAAAAAATGATAATTATTTTCGATGAATTTTTCAGTAAACAAATAACATATATTTAAATACTGATTGAATCGATAAATAAAATCCAATTATAGTGATCCAAAGTAAAAAAGAGATGACCTTTTTTGTTAATTATTGTAACTATTTATTTTACAACGCGATGATCAGTCTCGATGAATTTTTCATTCTCGGAACTGTTCGTTTCTATCTCTTTACCGAGAAACGCGAGTGTGTTTATCGTAAATAGATAAGCGGTGCGAGGCAATTTGTTGCTCTCGATTCGAAGCTAATTTACGGCTAATTTTTTACCATGGATGGCTTGTCTGAGGCTCGTGGTTGCAAGCGATAATTGGAAATTATGTTCGCTTCTTTTGGCCGATTCGCGAGAAGAACACGAATAATCTGCTCTTTGAAACAACAGCTTCCTCCAAAAATTACGTCACAATTTTTGGACCCCTAAACAAATTTTAAACAACGATTCGACGTTGCTTTGTATACTGACTCGTTACGAAATATTAGTACATATTATCGAGAAAAAGTTAAGAATTGAAACATATTTTTATTATATTTCTACTATATTTTTACTATATTTTTTAACTATATTTTTACTATATTTTTACTATAGATCAGTGGTATCAAACTCGCAGAAGAACATAGACCTTGAAATACAATTTTAAGGAGCCTGCAAATCGCATCGATGAAAAATAATTTCAACGAATAAGGAAAAAGTTATTTACGTATATTTATAAAATTATAAACAATTAGGAAGAATTTTTTCCAAATTCTGTTTTATCATTTAAGCAAAATCAATTTCAAATTTTGACAACGTTGCTGCAGATAAACGAATTAAAACGGATTAATAATTTCGAAGCCATGCTAATTACACGATAAATTTATCATAGTATAATTTAGTATACTATTTTTCTTTCGATGAAGGTTAATATTCGAAGTTTGAAAAACAGTTTCATATTCACAGAGACTATGAAAAGAAGTCTAAAATCAGTAATTTCGACCAACTTATGCTATAACGAATTTGCTATAGCCTGGTAGCCGTAGATCGAGGGAAGGAGATAGTATAATATAATTGTTATTTATTTGAGATCATGGCATTCGAACTCCGCGACCTCGGGACCGTGGAATGCAACGAAATCAATACTGTTAGACGAACCTGGAATTGCACGTTGCTCAAAACCATGGAATCTTAAATTGCACAGTTCGGAGGCGAGAAAACGCGGCAGAAGCTGAAAGCCTAAAATATTACGAGCGTCACGACTCTGCAAGACTAATCTCAGCGGCGTCGGAAAGCGGAAAATCCAGTGAAAATCGCGGCGAAGCGCGAAACCAACGTGAGAAACGCTCACATGAGGTCACCGGAGAGACGTAAGACCATTAAAGCCCCACTCCGCGCTGCAAGACCCTCGTGAGGTCACCCAAATGCCATAAGACTCGCGTGAGTTCACCTAGATATCGCGAGACTCGCCTTGGGCCACTCTAAAAGCCGTCAAGACCCTCGTGAGATCAGGCAGAAGTCTCGAGAGCTAGCCTGAGGCCTGGTGCACTCTAGCAGTACGACGTCGTTGCGATTTCGCATCGGTGACACTGTCGTTCCGCTATCAGTAACGCAAACCTGAGAGTACCCCATTGTTCATCCACGTCGGACCTGGCACCGGCTCTATCTAGAGTCCTGTGACCTCTAGGTGGCCTATGGAAGTTCCATCTAGCTACTCCGCAATCCCAGGTCTCACGACTGAGCAACCCCAATCTCCACGAGATCCACGATCGAATGGAAAAATGAAATCTTACGTTCACGCTTGCAGAGCACCTAGCCAATCCTTCTAACTAGCAGAGCGAGCGAGGAACAAAAGGAAATTACAGGCTACACCCGTATTTCGATCGAATGGCCTACCCCGAATCTTCTTTCTCACGGAACACCCGTCAGAATAGGTAACGTGTACCTGGCGCGTTGCTCGTGGCAGAGGATCGAGCGATCCGTTCACGATCGATAGGCACGTCGTGCATCAGATCGCGGCGCGGCATGTATACGTGGTGGTTAACGAGGCCGATAACAGGGTCGCCGTGTGCTCGCGTACGTGCTCGCGAATCTGCATAGTAGCGCGGTTAAAGAACCGGGTTATTACCAGCGATTCAACCCTGACATTTCGTACGATGACGCTAATGCCTTACATGTATACACACAGCACACCGGTCCGGGTTGGGTTCGCGCCGCTCGTGAGCCAGCTCACAGCTCAACAGCGGTCTCGATGGCTGCTTGAGCGAGGAAAGAGGTCGGGACGAAAATAAACGGAAAAGCGGAGGAAGGTTGCGGATTGCGTGTGGACAACTGACCAATTAAGGGTGAAATCATCCGAGCTCCTATGGACACTTCTTCGATGCTCGCCGGGGAACCTCGACGACCATGCTCTTGGTCACATGGCGCATCGATCGCTTTCAGTCTGGGTCGAGCGAAGAGAAATGCGTCGCTGTCGAGAATCCTCGCATTTACGCGCATAAAACGATGGCGAAGCTCCTGATTTTCACTGTCCCTCCGGTGACCTCGGGCAAGAGGAGAAATGGCGAAGGAACTTCGATGGGGTAAGAAGGTATATGATTGTGAATCAAATTTAATATCACTGCAGAAGATTTGTGGTGTATTTCCAATATTAAAAAATATTGGAAAACGTGGCTGCTTTTGGGGATATTTTTGTAAGTGGAAAATCGATACTTTTTGTTTGTTTTGTTGCTAACCAAAGTACAGATATGCTAGGCTATATTTTATCATTTCCTCTTCCATGTTTTCCAAATAAACGAGTTAAATTTGTAGGAAAGGAATGGAGACTGTAATTAATCTTCTTCCGGATTATCAAGAACAGGATATTTTATATGATTAGTTTCGAAAAACACTGAGAATTATGGGGTGTTCACGGGGTTGAGTAATTTTTAATATAAATGGAATATATTTTAACCTCGAAAGACTGAAGAAGGAGAAAACACGTCTGCGAATTGCCTATATAAACCAGCACTATATCCTTTCATCAAATGCACGTTAGGTTACATTTCTTTAATGAACATTGGTTGTTAAATAATAAACTCGAAGAATTTTTCTAGATTTTCGATATTTTATTCCAATTTCCCACATTTTTCTCTAAATATTCTAATACTTGTAAATAAATGATTCGTAATTCCAGGTTTAAATTTGAAAACGAATCTGAAGTACTCCAGCTTTAAATTTGGAAACGAACCTGAAATACTCCAGCTTTAAATTTGAAAACGAACCTGAAATACTTCAAGTTTAAAGTTGAAAACGAACCTGAACTACTCCAGCTTTAAATTTGAAAACGAACCTGAAATACTTCAGGTTTAAAGTTGAAAACCAACTCGAAGTATTTCAGGTTTAAATTGGAAATAAACCTGAAGTACACCGGAATTAAATTTGAAAACGAACCTGAAGTATTCCAGTTTTAAATTTTAAGAAGAATCTGAAGTACCCCAGATTTAAATTTGAAAATGAACCCGAAGTATTTCAGGTTTAAATTTGAAAACAAACCTGAAGTACCTCAGGTTTAAATTTGAAAATGAACCAAAAGTACTTCAGGTTTAAATTTAAAAATAATCCTGAAATACTTCAGGTTTAAATTTGAAAATGAACCAGAAGTACCCCATGTTTCCTTAATTTGGGAATTGAATTAATTTTCTATCATTTTCAATCATTTTTTAAATTTCTATCGGTGATAATGAACTCTTCGAAACTTTTTCCTCGGCTATTCACATTTTTGACAAGGTGGTGGACTATAAAAAGATTGTTTACACGTATTAACCAACAGAATCGTCCCTCTATAGAACTATAAAAAGACTGACACTAACAGGGCCGACATGATGCAATTTACGTCAGTATAAACGCGATATTCAGTGATTCGACCTACCATAGATCATGCTTGACGCAGACACTACCCTTTATAAATAGGGAAAATTTTAATTATTAAAATAGACGTCTCTACTGCGTTCGATCACTCTACCAGCATATTTTCGTCCATTTCCTCGTGAAAATAAACCCCGTGTAACTGAATTACCACCGAGAGCTTGCGTTTTCCAAATAAAGCAGTCGGAGGCTGCAAAAAGATCTATCGCAAACTACTGAAATAAAAGAGTTCTATTTTTGGTACTGCATGGTTCGTTGACCAATGGATAAATAAACTGGAGATGAACCGGAGAAGTGTCGGGAAATTAATTTAAATTTCTTTACTTTCGAAAACACTTTGATAATACACCCAGGAATTATATCTGTCCATCATCGTTAGATACGTATTTCAGTTTCCACGTGTCCAATCTTAGGACGCACCTAAATTGATCTCGAAGTAGACCCATAACAGAGGAACGATTGATGTTTAACCAAATTCCAGGATATCGAGGATCAATTTAAATGACGAATTTAGATTTATTAATCAAACTTATTTGGATCCTCAGTTATCGAATAACCTCAGTTCATCCGTAAGGTACTAAATAGTTGATAATGGGTTGACGAACATTTCCTGTATGCCTATTTGAACCTGAACGAGATCAGTTTCTTGGAAAAATAACATAATTATACACTATTGACTTATAAATTATATGATATTTATATAAGGTTTATAATATTCGTAGGAATTATTTTTATTTAAATGTAAACAGTTCCTATAATTCTCCTCGTGAAATTCAAAATACATGATAGTTGGCGCGTAGACCTAACCTCAAAATAATTAACTCCACCAGTCTAACTGCGAGTCTAAAGAAATTTGTCTAAAAATCGAATTTCGAATGGAATTGCAACGAACCTAGGATAAATGTGAATCATACCCAAGTTAAACTTATTTAGTCACGGGTTCGACCTAAATCACCTCCAGATTAAATTCCCTCCTTCGTTCAGAGATATTGTTACGATATTAAAGACGTGGAAAAAAGAAGAAACTAGAAAACAATGTGAAAGTTCAGCCAATAATCGATACTTCTTTCCTCAACCTCTTACGAAACGCTACGAACATCGGTGCATAGTCTCGCTTTAATAGTCGTGACCTCGATCAGGTCAACCCCTTTGCGAGGTTAGATATTCTAATTCCAACTTGAACTTGAAATACTCCGCCGTAGACAGAGGCTATCTGACTCATTTCGATTGTTCCTATCGAGAGATAGGCCCGACGGAAATATTACAACGCGGTCTTTGGCAAAACTTCCTGATAACGAGCCAACAATAGAAAGGATTGCAGTAATCCGCCGGTCGCGAAATCGCGGCGCGATCACGGTCACAACAAACTCCAAGAAACCTCGTACATCACCGTAGGACGAGTGTTTCTCTTTTGACTCACTCCACATTCTTTGTTCAGTTCGTGCTAATGAATCTCTCGGCTGTTGTTTCAGGCACAGTGTTCGCTGAACTCGCCAAAAACTCGCTCTCGCTCTTTGCCGAAGCAAGGTTAACGATGCGCGAGCTTCCCTAGGGACTTTACTTCCCAACATATCCGACACCCAAATTACCAACTAACTTATGTCAACGATCATCTCAATTATCGTAATACCATCTTCCATTTGTCAGATACAAACGCTGTTCCTAGTAATTAGAATTTTCCTAGTAACTAGGATTTTCCTAATAACTAGGTCTTTCCTAGGAACTAGGATTTTTATAGAAAGTAGGTTTTTCTTAGGAACTAGGATTTTCCTAGTAACTAGGTTTTTTCCTAATAATTAGGTTTTCCCTAGGAACCAGGATTTTTCTAGTAACTAGGTTTTTCTTGGGAACTAGGATTTTTCTAGTAACTAGGATTTCCTAAAAACTAGGTTTTTCCTACGAATTAGAATTTTCTTAGTGACTAAGTTTTCCCTGGGAACTAGGTTTTTCCTAGTAACTAAATTCTGTCCCGCGCACAATTCCCTAGACCGCGATGTTCCCAAACGTTTCCTTAAACTCTAACTCGGGGATTCGGATGCTTTGGAGACGTCTTTCCGCCATTTTGTAGCGCGAAGGATTGTAGGTCTGTGTAACGACGACGTGACTTCATCCGATCTACGTGTCGATACGCGTCGCTTTTCGATGAGTGAAAAAGAGGAGAGAAATGGAGGAAAAAAAAAGATTGAAAATATTCCACGGTTTCGCGAGAAAGCGTTTTGCAACGGCGCACAGCGAACTTAACAAAAAAGTATCCGGTGTCGGCCGGATTATTTCTGTCCGAGTAGCTCCACGGATTCTCGAGGGCGTAAAATCGAGTGCAAGAAACCCGAGGTCCCGATCGTTGACTCAGAAACACGATTTTCGCACGCGAAGCATTGTTTCCTGGTATTCGATTACGCGTTCGCTTATGCAAACAACAATCCCGGCCTCTTATTATCGCGTCTCTGTTCGTGCACGTGATAAAAGTTCAAGGTGGCGGATCTCGATGGCTGGCGCGCGCTCACGTTCTTGCATACGTATATACATGCAACCCACACTGTGTTTATTCAGAAATGTTTTCTACATCTAGTTAACGTTCACGAACTTTTCAAATAAATATTCCATAAGACATGTTTAAGTATATGCGTATTACCAAAAGAAATTCCCTAGCACAGTGAACTTAGAATGTCCCTAGATCCTTATATACAGTACGATTTTTGATATATTATAATTTATATATTTACGTACTGCGTGCAAATTTGTTTCGGAACTTATTTTTGTATCAACTTAACAGGTTAATACCGAAATCCCGGATTAGACGCCATTTTGATCACGCTTGCCGCGTTCTCCCTAGTTACTTTGTATCCTACCATCTTAGATATTTAATTCCCGGTGTAAAAAGAACCCCACGTGTCCATATGCTAATTTTTCTCTCTGGATCACGACGAAATTACCAATTTCAATCGATAAGGATTAACCTCTTCGGGGACTGCGGTGCACGTGTGCAAGCAGCGAAGTTTCGTTTAGCGTAGAACGCGATTCGAAGAAAACAGAAAGATATAACAGCCAGAAATATGACGTTCCGGACTATCTTCCATTATCATCTGACTCATTTAATACACGCAGATATATATTTAATGAATACGACTGAAAGATAAAGCGTAATTATCTCCTTTTGACCTTAATAAATTTGTCCCTGAAGAGGTTAAAGTTTTTGCCACTTGTACCACTTTCCCTCCGAGTCCCTCAATTAGCCCTACATTGAAAGCAATCTCCGTGGACGGAGCGGGACTCGGCGGAATGAGCTTTATCGGGCGCCGAAACGCGGGATCGATAAGACTTCCGGTCCCCGGCAGCGAGTGCACGCAGCCAACGAAAGAAATAATTATTACCATCGAGCCACGGAGACTTTCAGGGGAACGATGTAAATAGAGGCAGAGAAACGAGACGGAGAACCGTTCGTTCGGTCGATCGAAGAAAGATGGCTCGCGAGCAACGCGCTCGAGGAGAGGGAAATGGTCTGAAGAGAGAGGCCTAGGAGCGACGGAGAGAACTATAGAGCGGAAAGTTGCAATGCCGACCGCCGCAGCAGTTCAAGGCCTCCGGTTTCTCTCCTCTCTCCTCCTCTCTTTCGCTCCCGCGCTCTCCGTCCCTGTTTCTTTCCTATATTCATTCTATTTTCTGCTCTCCCTCCCATTCTCCCTCCCCTACGTCCCCCTTCGTCCAGCGAATTTTGCATTTGCATCTCCTGCTCCTCCCTGATCCTCGTCCTCCTTCTTCCACTCGGTCCCGATATCGCATGCAGCCATCCTCGTCCCTTCTCTTGATCTTGGTCCCACAGAGATTCTGCATCGGCCCCCACTCCCACTCCTCTGTCCCACTCTCCGCAGCGCCGCGCCGCTATTCCTTCGAACCTTCCCCTGATCCCACGGATTCCGCGTCTGTCTCTATCCTCCACCGTTTCCTACTCCCTCCTTCTTCATCCTTCCAATAGTCTCTCTTGATCTGCTGCCCTCTTTGTCGCTGCATTCATTCCTCTATCCTCTCGCTCGCTCTGCCACCGTATCGTCTCTTGCCTTTATTTCCTACTGCTCCGTCCTCGTTTTATTGCAGCTTTGTCTCTATTTTACCCTCCCTCCCGCCCTTCCCCGCCCGTTTTCCCTTCCGCCGTCGCTGGCGAGTTAAATTGCGCTGATTGATACATTCTCATCGCGGACGGCGTTTCCTCCTTCCTAGCCGTTCGCTGCGTTTTGTCGAGCTGATTGACGAGGGATTCGCCGGTCGCTGGGTTTTTAATAATTGCTCGCGCCTTCTGTAACCTTCCACGAAGCGCAGAGGAAGCGTTAAATGAACAGCGAGCTGTCAGCACCGAGCCACTGTCGATCAAGTTCAAGTTTCAGGACAGGCTGCTCCGCAATTTAGCGGTGAGAGATATTCGTTGCCTCTAACTGCCAGTATTTAGACTCGGATTTTTCTAAAGTACAAATTATTCTCCATTAGTCTCCATTGATATTTCCAAGATGGCGGCCCTGCAGATACTTGTATAATCGGAGTAACCCGTGAATTAACCCGTTAGCTGTAGTTCGAGGAACAAAGGACATCGGAGTCTCGTTTTAAATCTCCTCCTAGGGATTTTGTTTTTTAAATGGAATTTCCCAGTTGTCGCGACTGAAAAAGTTTGCAACTCGATCGTACGATAAATATACATAAGTCTCTTAGAGATAATCAGTGCTCGTGTATCCTCCGAGCTTTAACGAAAGTCCCGGTTCACGGCTGCTTTTGAAGGGATTCTGTGGGAATTTTAAGGGCCCCTACCCCAATGGAACGCTTGTTACGTAACTGGTGGGGTGGAATTAGGGTATGCGTGTAACTGGGGACACGAGATGTCTCATTCGGTACGCTAAATTCCCCATTCTATAGCCCTTCTTTCCCCTGCAGTTCCGAAGATGAAACTGGAGAATTCTTCGAACTGTTTCTCGAAGACCTATAACCTCTAATGCCCGGAAGGAAGGGAAGTGACCATACGAGTCGGTGACTATAAATAGCCGAACTATCCCTACAGTCACCCCGCGGTACAGTTCCACGATCGCGAAATCGTATTAATCGGCAGAAAAATCGAAGAGAATTCCGATATCAATTTCCTAGACTAGTCTAGGGAATTTTGTTTAGCGGACTTCCTTTTCCTAACCTCTCAGGCACTACGCGCCACTATGGTGGCTCCCTCGCTCGCAATTTAAATTAAATGACCGTTTTCACGTGTTTCGTTTCACACTTTTCTGCCTTCACAGCGTTTTATAACAGTGTTAACAATATACAGACAAAATATACAGTCTTTGTTTTCGATACGCCAGTGTCAGGTATTAATTGTTGCTCTTCATTTAAATAAATATACCATTTGCTCTTAATATACCAGATGCTCTCTTTAACATGCCGATCCGTGTCCTTATAATTATTTAGAACAGCATTGTCCGTCGTACGTTGCAGTGCCGTATCATTTGCGCGTAATTCTCGTTGAACTCTGCCGTACAGAGAAACAGGCCCAAAATTCAGCCGTGCCTAAGAGAAAATAATAATAATTAAAGAAAGTTAAATTTATTTCGCACGAGCGTCTAATTTACATTTTCGCTGCACCGTGCGACGGGAGAGAAGGATTGCGAGGTTATGTCGGATCGATGGGCTGTTACGGCGAAGCAGGAGATTTTCAAGCGGTGGACAATCTAGAATGTACGTAATTCATGGATCCGTGTGGTCGACTGCGTATAATGCAGTAGTTGACTGCACTATCGACCGTGTGCAACCGTTGCATCGCATCGCGGCGTCGTGACGTCACAGTCACTAATGCCCGAGTTACATAAACCCCCATTGCGTGCGTTCTCTCTTTTTCTCTCTCTCTCTCTCTCTCTCTCTCTCTCTCTCTCGCCCTCTCCTTCGCTGCGTGCTTCTCTCTTCCTTCCTCCGCCTACTATGTCCTTTTCGCCTTCCTATCCGAGCACGCAGTGCCTGAAAAACGTCTTCAGCATTGATTTTCGTCCGCCGATGATTTAATCCGCGTGAATGAAATTCGTTTCCTCGAAGTCCACTGTGTTTCTTCGTATATTCGCCCCGATAAAAGTAACGCAGCACGATTCGTGGAATTCCTCCTGAATAACGCCCCGAATATACGACTGCATTATTTTTAGTCCAAGTGAAACTCACTTTTCAAACGTCACTCGAACATTTGTCAACATATAACGTTGTAAATAAAGAAGTATTCGCTCTAGTCGAACGGGCCTCGTTTTTAAACCGATTTCAGTTCAGAGACACGTGTTCTAATATAAGACAGCGAGAAATATGAGAATTGGATTAAGTTATTCTTGTAATCCGGCCAATAAAAATCCACCTCTTTGGAATCTTTTTCCAAGGAAGCTATGGTATGTTTTGATATGCAGTTTTCGTAAGCGAATTTATTGATGCTTGAAGAATATTTCGAATTTTTTTTTTTAACGAAATTATGGAAAATCATGGAAATTATATAGTCTTAGGTAAATCGAGTTTTTAAAAATGGGCTCGAATGTTTGACGCGATTCCGGGTCAACTGATTATCCGAAACAAAAAAACTAAGGAGAATCTTAATTAGTACGAATACGGCTATAGCGTGAACCACCAAAACAACGAAATTTCGAAAATTAAAAAAGTGGCAGCATTTTGAAATTTAAATATCGATTTCCCTCGTGTTCTCGTTCTTTGAGAGGTAAACAAAAATAGAAAAAAGCATCAAAGTTTGAAATTCGTGGTTCACGTGATAAAAGCACATCCGATGAATATCTCCTCCAAATTTCGAATCAATCAGTCAATTAAAACGCGAGATATCCCGTCAGACAGTTCGACAAATACGGTTTCGAGAAAAACGAGTTTGAAGTTTTCCTTACCCGTTGTACAGTATCTATAATCCGCATTTTAAACATCTATAACTTCGCTAATTTTACGAATTCGAGCAAATTCTTTTACACGAACATTTTCGGAAGCATATACTTTGAGAAACTGCAAAAAAGAAAATAACTATTTTTTTCATAGTTGGATCATAAAAACACGCCCTTAACAAAATTTCTGCACATAACCTCGAATATTTAATTTATCCACGGACAACGTGATAACCACGGTATCGATTCGGGATATAAAAATGAGGCGAAAAACGTGGAAAGAGAAGCGTGGCACATGAGAACCAGCCTTAAGCGAGATTGCCGAATGCACGAAATATATGAACCGTTTATTTTGAAATAGGTGTAAGTTCATTTGCAGTGCGCAAATATACATTATTTTTGTTAAAATCGCCTAAAGGAAACTTATATAATCAAATTACATATTGATAAATTAGTAGCATTGCCACCTAACCTAACTTAACCTAACCTAACGTAATTAACCTATATCTTTTAATTGACAAATACGCTAACCCTTAATTTTCTCGAAGCAGAAACAGAAACAGAAGATGGATTTGCACCATTTTGAAAATAAACGATTCATATACGAAATCTCGATGCAGGAGTTGCGAGAGCGTTACACGTACGAGCGTTGGAGGCACGGTGCCATAAATTTCCTTGGAATACGGACGTTTACGAGAGTCGGCAAGGGTCAACGCAACGCTCGTGAAAAGAAGCAGGTTCAACGTGTCTTCCACGAGGACAGCGAAGAAACGTAACGCGTTCTCGGTGTGCAACAGCGAAACAGAGCTGAAGGTGTTCTAACCTCAAAATACACGGTCGTTTGAAGCGGTATAGTCTCGGGGCTATACAACGTTCTCATTCATTAGGGCGAAGCCGTGTCCTTCCTCGAGTCTCCTTCAAAGCCTCTTACCTAGCCGGAGGACTCTCGCGATCTATAGAGAGTGCCTCTCTCTTTCTCCGTGTTTAATTAGATATACGGATACACCGATTCTAACAAATTTCCAGCCCCGAGCGACAATGCGCCGCCGCGTCGAAGTTCTCGCGTTGAAAATCGGCCTTGCAATTAGTCAACCTCGCAGCGATAGCCATCGGGCCCCGCGTTATGTGCTAATCAACGGGATGGATGTGTCCGTGCGACTCGTTGCGGGATTTCGTTCTGGGAAACTGTTTGGTATTTCGTGCTGATTTTTATGGGCCATTGTTCCATACTTTCGTGATTGTTCGTAGAAATCGGCCCAACACTTGGTTAGCTGTGCTTTCTAATCGCTCTATGATTAAAATGATTTATCTTTCTTCCGTTTCTTTCGGATAATCTTATTCTTGAGGATGGAAATGTTCTATTTGACAAAAAGCACGAAAAATGAAGAACAATTTGTTTTAACAAACATGCAAATTTTCGAGGTAATTATAGGGAAAATGAAGTCCGATCTTTCCTTTTCTTTCTAAGTAAATGTTACAGTTGAAAATGAAAATTTTTAATTCACTGAAAAAGCACGAATAACAGAAAATAATTTGTTTCCAGAAACATGTGAATTTTCGAGGTAATTATTTGGAAAATTCTTAAAAAAATGTTACAGTTAGAAATGAAAAATTTTAATTCTCTGAAAAACACGAATAATGGATAGTAATTTGTTTGAAAACAAATGTAAATTTTAGAAATAATTATTGGGAAAATGAAGACCGATCTTTCCTTCTTTAGAAAATGTTACAGTCGAAAATGAAAATTTTTAATCTACTAAAAAGCACGAATAATGGAAAGTAATTTGTTTTAAGAAATACATGAACTTGCGAGGTAATTGTTTGAAAAATGAAGTCCGACTTTTCCTTTTTTTTGAGATGTTACAGTCGAAAATGAAAATTTTTAATTTAGTAAAAGACACGAATAATGGAAAATAATTTGTTTCAAAACAATTGTGAATTTTCGAAATAATTATTGAGAAAATGAAGTCTCGTTTGAGGAAATACTTCGATTGGAAATTTCAAATTTTAAGTGGAAACGATTAATTTGTTATACTACCATTGAAAATAAAATATCAACTGAACGCAATAATATCAACTTATCTAATTTTACTGCAATCTTTTACATGTATAGTGCTATAATATAAACATAAAATGTATGGAGATGTAAAAATAAAAAAAGATACTATAAATCCTTTTACCAGAAATAGGATTTATAATTTCTGGAAAATTGTTTAATGGTAATGATCATTTAATTATACCTAAGAACAATACTAAATAAAAACTCTTTGAAATAACAAATAACTCTATATAATATATAAATATCTCTATAATAATACAAATACTTTATTCGTTATTCGAAATTTTCAATTAAAGGGGATATAATAAAATTTTTCTTTATACTAATTCAATTTTAATTTAATTGAAATATCACCCCTTTCAATAATTGTGATATATGGTATATATGATAAAAATGGCAGGAAATAGAATATAAAAATAAACAAAATTAAAAAATTAGGATCCATAATCCAGAAATTAAAAAAGTAAATAACAGAATAACTATAAAATAAATAAAATTCAAAGAGATGCATTTTACATTAGAAAAATTTGAATGTATTATTTCAACTTCCATTTACATCATTTTTATCATATTAGAATATAATATTAAAATTATATTCTAACTTCCAATTATAACCAAATAATAATTTTTCATTAATTTCGAATAGAAAAATAAATTTAATTGAAATTATAATCGAATAACGAATAAAATTTCATTGCCAATATTCACCGATATTAGTCCTACAGTTCCTATTGTTTAATTTAACAATGCTGAATAAAAGCCTTGTCAACAATGTAACATAAATATTTGACTCACCGAAAGATGAATAGTCAGCCAGGTTCCTTTTTGTCCCCTCAAACTGCAGGCCTTGCCAGGAAATGGCAAGCTGTGAAATGAAAATGAACGAATTATTATCGAATTTTAAATGCAAGTTTAACAGACTATAAAGTAATTGGAAAATAAGCTACACTGTGGACGTAAAAATAGGCACATTGTATTCGAAAAATTATTTGACATAGAGTAGAAAAAAAGGAATTTAAATAAAAAAAAAAATAAATGTTGCGGCTTCATCGAAGACGGTTATTTCGCGGTGTAATTCAAGTTTCGATTTAAGACTGGCTCACAGGCCTCGTAAACTTCCACCGTAATTACGAGGCCAGGCGATAAAGTGAGACTTAAAATATACGATGGACCATGACAAACAGTTGCGCAGCACGAACTAGAAATGACCAATAGAACCCGTAGTCATTTTCCGCTGAAAGGTTTGCCGATTAATTGAGAAAATAATTTCGTTAACGATTGGACAAAGAAAGAAATCTAATAATGAAATTTTTTTTTTAAGTTTGGAATTTATTGCGAGCAATCTAGTGAAATATATTCCAGAAGGTAGTATTTTTTTTCTTCGGTCGTAACTGTGGCTTCTAAGTTTGTATTTTGAACTGTATTACATTTTCGTGCAACTTTGAATGCAATCAAAAAGATTAGATTTCTGTAGAATGGAAAACGTATGGATTGCATAAAGAATGCAATGTGCACCACCTATCAGGGATAAGTTCAAACACTGTGCAATCGATTGCAGGTAAGAGTGCACTTACCGACTGATACCGTTTACCTACAGTGCAGGTTAGGAAATCGAAAGTTGATTTGTTTCTAATATAAAATTTACATATAAAACATATATTTGTATCGATGGTTTATAAATAATTGAAGAAGATTTGTTCACAAATTCACAGATTCAAGTTGACGAATATTGGCGGAGAGTAAATGAAGAATATCCTGTTCGTGTAAATAACCCCTTGGCTTACCATTTGAGTTACGATGACGTGCGGCATGGTCAACAGCAACGTCGGTCACGCACCGATTCACTTCATCCGAACGCGGCGAACAATAACACGTAACTAACGCGTTGAAACTTGTGTCGACAGGAAAACATTGACGAAAATTAACCAAGAGCCTGACCCGTCGTGTTTACGTTAGATTATATCTACGAACCATGACTCTCACTCGTGACACTCGTGTTTCAACCGATTTTCTTACTAGGAATCTCAAATGATATTATAGACAAAGAAGTAACAGATTCGAAAATAAAAATTTGTTTCTATAATTGAGATGAATCAAATTTGACAAATGAAATTATAGATACAACCGTTTTCATATTGAATTACCGTCCCAATTAACTAGTTAGATAAATAAATTAATGATGAACTAATATTGCAAAAGTATAAAATTCTATATTTCATTTACGGTTATAAAGGTATCCTATATATTATTCATAATTTCATAGCTGAATTTAATTGTAATTCCAACCACTGCTAACGTTATAATCTCAATCTGTGCTGAATCGATAACATCGGAAGTGACATTAAAGTTCTAAATCTCTCAAAGCGTAAGATAAGTAACTTTACAACTTTATCTTAATATGATAATATTATCCCTCGCCGATAATATAGTTTTCTATAAAAAGGTTTATTCAATTTTAACCGATTCGATGGTACATATAGTTTATGATAAAGTTTATGATATAGTTCAAATATCATTTGTTAATATTATATACTACAAAGTTACCATCAGTGCTGTTTAAACGAGAATGAAATTAGGCAAAACTAATGAGTCAAAAAATTGTATGTTGAATGAAGTTGTTTCCATTAGGCAACTTGTATGTAAAAAAACACACGCGATGATTACATTATGATACCGTTACATGATAGTTTTTTTAAGCTAAAATATAATTCGTTTTAGGCTTTCTATGTTTTTTACTGAACTACATACAACTAAGCATACACATACACTCACGCACACATATAATTGGAGCAATCAATATATACATGTGTGTGTGTGTGTGTGTGTGTGTATGGATATGCATGTGTGTGTATATATATATGTATATCTATATATCTATATATACATACACATTATAGAAATGTGCAATATAAAAAAAATTCATTTAATTGAAATTTAACGATAAGTGGAGAAATATAATTTTTTAAAATTACGTATACGTGGTATGTGACGCAGTATTCGAAATGGAAGCCGCTTACCCCCTGATTTTTTAATGCGGATCTTTGACGAATAAGTTGCTAATACACCAATTTGTCATCACCAAAACCTTGAAACACATTAGTACTTGCACTACAGAGACTACTAATTATAACAGCGCACATAAAATCAGCAATTAAAAAAAAAATAGCACACGGTTTCATAACGCGTACACTTCCGAATTCAACTCGAACGGAACTAATATGGCGTTCACTAAAATGTTCAATCGAGTATTTAAATAAATATAAAAATAATTCTTTCCAACATATTTTATCTTGGAAAAAACGTTTTATTTACGTATCCAATAACATTTAAGCTAACATTACGCCTTATTATAATAATTGAAATTTATTAGTAGGAAAAGAAATTGTCCTATATGATATCATTTGACATCAGTAGTATTTCGATGTATAACATTTCGATATATTTGTATGCGTATATATTACGATAAGCAAATTTAGAATCAAAAATCTTTTTTAATGTTTTACAAGCGTAAAATAAAATATATATTTACAAACTAACTTTATGTAAATAATTTTATAAAATCACTATTTGTTCGCAATAGTCCAATTTATACGTCATATCATACGTCGATTAACACGTGTGCGTAGTACACGTATCAACAAAAAACTGAATACCCGGTCAATGTTTTCTTTCGACTTTTTGTATCTATTCACTATTCATTTGTTTATCTAATGCTTTTTATTAATCCTGTTCATCCAAACTTGTCTAAACTGACCCATAGACTAAACATAAATGTCCTATATTTTTCAATATTAAATTTCTTTTTGTATTAATTTCAAATTTATTTCGTTATATTTTTCAACAATGTTACCAACCATAAAATACCTATTCCTGATAACTACCGCTTATAACCAACCTACATTAACATAATTAAGCAGAGAGAAATACATAGGAAATGTTTAGCCGAGTCGATAACATTACACATCGCTCGGTCAATCGTAGAATAGCATTATCATCTGTAGACCGAGTCAAAGTATGTCGATATTGTCATTACAAGTGATACTTGGGCATCATAAGAAGCGAGGTAACGAAATATAAACAAACATTGAGATGTTCGTCGATCTCGTTCGTTCGAAACGCAATTCGCTTTCTTTCTTATTCTAAAATGGGAAAAGTAACACGTGATGTGGCCAGTGACACGTCTATCGATGAACAAAGAAAAACTGTCCGGAAAGAACAGAAAACCCGAACAAAGAAGAAGAAACGTAAAAGGGATCTGACAGATCTACATCGAAGATTATTCAAATCGAAGAAGGTATCAATATGCGTGTCTGTGATCATTATTATCAAGTTGTAACAGTAGATACCACATATATCCTATTGAAAATTCGACTTATTTTCGTTTACAAACTAAATGGAATAGTGTATGGTATTAAATTTGATATACGAACATATTTAACGTTCTACGACGAATTTGGTTATGTTGTGTGATTGACACGTGTCATTGAAAGTTTTGTAAGGTACTTCTATATTTCTATATTTTCTGCAATAAATATTAAGCAATGAACAAGAATTTAAGAACAAATGTTCGTAAATACTCTAGAAATAATATTTAATACATGTAGAAATAAATATATTTCCATTAACACTTTGTCATAAAATCGAATAGAAGGTAGATTTTAAGCTATGGCTATTTATACGTGTACGTATCTCCTGAAGTACATACATCGATATATCGAATAGAATAAACAGTAAAAAATAAATAAAGTACAGAGTAACTTCATTCTTTCTAGTTCTGTATTGACTAGAGCGTAAAAAATGTAGAAACTTGTATAATTTAATATTTAATTTCTTTATTTAATTTACATTTTAATAATTATCATTTTCATTGTATGTTTAATAAATAGAATTTTGTATTTTCGTTCTTTCGTAATTCTTCAAGCAATTTTATAGAATTATGTGTTTAATAAATAAAATCCTTTATTCCTATTTTTTTATAATTCAAGCAAATTTATAGAATTATTGTATGTTGGATATATAGAATTTATTTATTATAAAATTTTTAATTTTATTAGAAATGATTTTTACAAATAATAATTTGTTAAATCGTGATATTGTACGCGCAATTTTTCAGCAGAATCGAGTGACATGCAAATTTTGGCAGAGTAGTTTCGTTAAACTTTTGCAACGTTTTGCAGACATACGAGATGAATATGTATCAAAAAATTAATTTACTTTTACGTATTCTTATGTCCATTATCTCATAATAATCTCTTTCAGGATAATGAAACGAAGATCGATGGGAAATTAGGTAAGGCGCGAACTTCAAAAAAGGCGCCGAATAGAATCCTTCCGAGACCTGTAAGTACCGTAAATTAAAATATGAAATAGGAAAAAATTAATATGGTCATGTTAAATTATATTTATTATTTTAGTTAGCCGGTATATATAGAAATGGTGCAGCAGGCAAAGAAATACGAAGATGTACGTCACATAAAGAGTAACTGAATTTTTTGTTTTTAGAAATAATTAATTAAACGATATAATTATTTATAGCTCAAAAGAAATTACCCTTAAACGATTTAAATAACGCTCGCCTACAAAGTAATGTGCTTAAACTTTTAGATGGATATGATTCGAAATCAGAGTAAGTAAAAACATTATAAAAATTTACTCACACTAAAATATGTTCCTTTATTTCACAGAGCCATCGTCATTAAAAATGATAAAAATGAGATTTTAAATGACTCGATTCTATTCGATACTACTATTAAAAATGTCCAACCATCTTCTGATCATCTATACATAAGTCCAGTTTTGGGTAAAGTGGATGGGTAAGTCTCAGGTAATTTTCATTGAATTCTTTCAAAAGATATAACAGCGTAAGATGTAAGTTTAAAAAAAAGTTATTGAAATTCGATCTAAAAGATATTCACAAACTTAATACGAACGATAATTGAATTATAATTACAATGTATATATATATTTGTAGAAAGAAAAGGTGCGAAAAGGAAGAACGCTTAAAACATCTGAAACCCGAATGCATCAAGTTCCCTCAAAAACTACTAGAGAAAAAGAAAACAATTGATTCTGAAAATTTACGCAACTCGGCGTTAAGTAAATATGAAGAACTATGTAGGATTATTTGTTCCGAAAATTTCGAGGGGCAAAATTTTCCAAACTGTTTTACAACAGGTAACTTATCTCACAATTTCTATATTTACATGATTATTTTGTTTTCATTTTATTTTATTTCACATTAGATCCGCTGACAACTGTAAAAAAAAAATTAAGAAGCATCTATGCTGAATCATTTCGGAGTCAATTTTTACGGGACATGATTAAGCGTGGTAATATTCTGAATGAATGCGATACGCCAAGTACTTCAGTTGAAAATCATCTTCCAAACACCGAATATTGCCCTCCTAAATATACTCAAGATACGGATCTTACGTCTGTGACTCTTCATAATCCAAACCGACATTTTGATCATAAAAGCAACAGAAAGGACGACGATTTGAAAGGAAGACAAAATTCACTTTTAATACCGGAAACAAATTTTAACTTGAATTGTAAAAAATATGGAATTGACACTTCCAATTTTTTATTTGACTTATCTTTACTGAACACTTCTAATGCCAAAAAAAAGAACATTCTTGAGTCGGAAATTACCGATGCAGCAAGAAACATAACGAGTGAGGACGATTCAACAGAAGTAAATACCCATACTTCTTTAGAAGTAAACTATTCTACACCTTCTGTATACAGCAACAACAGCATTATCAAACATTTCGAAACAAATGAAATTGGAAGAATGAAAGAAGAAAACCCTTTTCTATTCGTATCAAGAGAAACAGATTTTCAAAATGAACCTACTGATATGAAACATATGTTAAAACACAAGAATCGGCATGGACAGCAGATACAACCCTTAAACAGTGAATCAAACAAGTACTCGGAAAAACAAAATTCAAAAATGCTACAGCAATATAAAATGAAGAATTTAAAACACATGCCCGCTATATTGCGAAGATGCAACAACGCTGTCACAAATAATAACAGTCGACTGCATTTATTCCAGGAGCCAATGCATATTAATAAAGAACCGCGGGAGATGCTTTTCGACGTAGCGCCGAAACAAAATGTTCTTTTTACTTCCCAATCTCTGAAAACGAAATTGAATGAAAATTCGAAGAGGCTGCAAAGATCAAATACTATAAGTACATTATTCGATACTGGGGAAATGAAAGATTTGAATGTTCAAACCAGTGTAATGGAATCACCGAATGTATGTGACGATGAAGTATATTTTACGAAAAGTTCTTACTCCCAACCAGTGGAATCCAAACAGCAACCACAAAATCTCCACGTAAATGATATTTTTGTGAACAAGAAAAATCCGCCAGTACAGAAAACTGTGATGTTCACGAAAAAAGATTCGCGGAACATAGGACATTGTTTATATTTGAATAATTTAATTTCTGATGGAACAGCGGATAATTCGAATGTTTGTATTATACGTAAGAACGTTCCTTCGCAAGGTGAAAAATCAAAGAAAAATACGTGTGCTGTACATAAAAATTGTCAGAGAGTACCCGTGAATTCTCATAGAACATTTCAATGTTCTCAGAATTGTAAGGATTCTAATGATGGTGGTCAAGAATTTAAAAAAACAAGTGCATCGCAAATACAAAATATACAAATGCACCAGAAGCCAATTGTTTGCGAGAAAGTATTAGTAAGAAAAGTTCAACAACAGTCTAAATGTAGAAATAATCAGAACTGCCATAGTGATCCACATGTTTGTTATGTGATGGTCGATCAATGTAAAGATTTTAATAACATGCAAGAATGCCATTACAATAATATATCTCAAATTGAGAAATCAAGAATGTTACAAAACAGACGTCCTCGTCAAGAAGATATAGCTGATATTGGTATTTTAAAAGGCGTTCAGAATATGAAGATCTTGCCTATGGAAGGTCGAGAATCGCAAATAAAATATACTGACAATCAATGTATCGAAAATACAGTGATTCTAGAAAAACAGCCAATTAAGTACTTGGCATACGAAAACAATTCCAAAACTCAGAAAATTCCTATATATATGCAAGAGAATAAACACGTTGCATCTGTCGATAACGTAGAGATAATTAATCCAAATGCTAATTATCGTGTAGTATCGTATCCTCAAGAATCTACGCAGAAAATTATTTTCGTACCAACATGTGAACAGAATGAAATTGTATATGTTAAACAAGAAGATTTACCTCGTTCGAATATTGCTTTTGAAGAATGTTCTCGCCCTAGAAAGGTAGTTTTGTATCGACCGGAAGTCCAATGCGTCAAAGATTCTCCAAATACATGTGAAATTCACATTCCGAAACACAATGTGATAGAAATAAAGGAAAATGATTGTGATACAATTGTTACTAACTTGAAAATGGATAATACTAAAAAGTCAAGGCACGGTGTAGTAAATTGGGAGGAACTTCATTATCGACCGAATAATGGTAACATTTAATATTTTAAATTAATTTTGCGGCAAAAATATTTATTTCTTAATAAAATAATTAATTTGTGTTACTAATTTTAATTATGTTTTATTTTAGAACAAGATGCTTATATAGGTACTCAAGCAATATATTATCAGAAATAAAATTGCTATATTCCTTGAAATGTATTTCAGATACATTTCTTCTATTATATCTCAGTGGGGTACGTACAATTATTTAGTATATTTTTCTGCATGAATATTATCTGATATTCATGAATATTGTACTGAGAATAAGTATTAAAAAGAAATTTTTAAAGTAACTAATAAAAAAAATTTAATAATCACTATTATTAATTAAATATTTTCTTTTTCTTTCAGATATATTAAATATATTTATAGAAATGCAAGATTTACATAAATAAGCAAGGAGCTATCTTTGGAAATTTATTTAAAGCACATTTTGTTTTGATAAAACTGTGTTTGTTATAAAATATATAAAAAAGTAGTTCTGCAATCTTTGTATGTTACGTACAAACTGAATTTAATGTCAATTTTCTGTTATAATTGCATATTATTCAAGTATTTGATACCAACGTTTACTTTGTATAATTTCAAATATTAAAATTGAATGTTTAACTACTTTTTGATTTCATTCTTGTAAATATTAAACACTCTGTATTACGTATTGTTCGTTTAAATTTAACTTTTGAAATATTAGAAATTACTGATGTTTCTGTATTATTTAATGTTTCTATCATATTGGAATATTTTATGGAACATTGAACCAATGAACTTTCCTCTTGAAAAACATCTCATTAACAAAAAATATTGAAATTTATTTTACAGATTAGATACAGTCATACTTTAACAATTTCAGGAATAATTAGTATCATTCTCACAATATATTTAGAATAAAATTACTTTTCACTGTTACTTTTTATTCTTGTCTATTCCTTTTTCTTGCACATTTTCACATACGGATTCGCGCCAATAAAAAACCGTTGACGGATATGGTGGCGCTAGCTTCTACATTGTACTAATTATAGAATAAGTAAAATCTAATTTACATCTAATATTAATAATAAATTGTATTTCATAAATTGCGTATTAATACATAAGATACTTTAGAATACTTTATTTCATTAAATAAAATATAATTAGATTATTATACGTAATTTCTAATTTTATAATTCGACATGCCACCTGTTGGCAATTTATTAAAAAAGGGCGTTGGCGACAAGTGCGCATTTCCGCCATTAGTTGTGAAAGTGTTTGGTGTAGTGTAAAAAAGTTTATTCCCATTTTTATTCTGATTATTGAGAAAAGAAGATAGAAAAATGCTATTTCATCAAATGAAATTGGTAAATTCTATTAAATACTCTATTTAATGTATTTGATATAAATTTAGCGTTATCTGGATATCAATTTACATATATTTTTATTTCTCTACCACTACTTTCGACACATACATAAGATTTACATTACGGTAGAAAAAATAACTGAACATGTAATACGCGATAAACAGGATTAGCTCGTAATAACACAGTATAAAAGTGGGTGGTAAACGTATAATTGCAAACCATTTTAATCAGGTTGCAGTGACATTTTACAGTAAGCTAACGTAAATTACAACATTAATATATTTTATGTTTCATTATACCGAAAATACTGGCTCGTTTCATGACAGTTGCATTTGAACATAGTAATTGTGTATACGAATGCATTGTGTTGTTTCTTGTGAAACATTTTTTGTAATCAGCTAGTGTAAAATGATTTCTTTCGCAAAAATGGGAGACAATAGTGACAGAGCCGTGTGTAAATCGGAAGAAAAATAGTCGACTTCCCTGGGACATGGAAATATTAAATTGTATTCCTATGGGTCTTCGAGTCGATGGGATGGAAGAGCAACGGGGGTGAAGGGCATTCGAGATCACTAACCAATATTTAATCAACTTTCCAGGAGAATATTATTCTCCGGACAAATCAAGGACATATGTATCAGACCGCTAAGGGGGGTTGACGTTCTCTCTCTGTATTCATATAAAAGACGAAACGTCGTTTATGCGAGTGTGCGAGTGTTTACACGCGCACGCATGTTTGCTGTACTTCCATTGACGTAGGCACTACATTCAATGACAGATTTTCAATAGACCGATCAGTTTATTATTTTTACTTGCATAACTTTTTAATCATAAAAACAAAACAATTCCTAATTAAATTTATATTTAATTTAATTAACAAATATTATAAAACGAATGAGAAAATTGAATTTGAATAATTCACTAAACATATGATGCATGTTTGTAGTCATTGGCGTAGCAACAAAAAATTCTAATTACTGCTTCATTTTACTTTTAAATATTTTTATAGAAACTTTTGAAAAGAATAGTAATTTTAATCGTAATATTCCAGGTACATACGTGCACCGCTTCAAGTTACATTGCTGCAACATGGAGAAGTTATGGAGAAGTCTACGCCAGTGGGTGAGTCCGTTCCTATGTGTTCTTAGTATACACACTATGGCCGATTTGGTATTGCGCGGCACACTACGTTCGCGTACCCTGGAAGAGAATTCTCCAGGGACGAGACACGGGGAAGAGGGTCGAGCACCAGACTCCTGCTCTCATCGTGGCCCTTTCGTGAGAACAAGTGCGAAACAAGTGTCGCACAGGGTCCTACCACCTATCTAAGGTCGGCCCCGTGTCATGTTTAGTCATGTAATTTCTCTATCTGCAGATAAATCATATTTCATACTCTATACTCCCTTGGCCTTTATTTACGTAGTACTTGATGTTTCTACGGTTTTATGTAAATAATTAATGAGTATAGCATTATATTAATTTTACAGGAAATCTTTTCAGGAACTTATGAAATACAATACTTATTGTCATTCGACAATCAATTTGCAAGGAGTGATAATACTATAATTATAAACCATAATAGGGGATTACTTGTGCTATATATTTAAAATGATAACTGAGGTAAATTTTATTTCAGAAATTTTTAATAACAAATTTGCAAAATTAGAAACGCCAAATTTGTGGTTTTAATTCTGATATTTTCAGAGTATCCGTTATTTGACTTTAATTTTGTTTACAAGTTATTTCAGTAATTTATAATGATTTATAGTACTAAATTTAATAAATTTACAGTACTAAAAACGTGAAATCCGTGTGTTGTAAGTCCATATATATGGACATTTGTGTCTTTATTATTCCACTTGAATTTTATTTACAGCTAATTTCAGGAATCTTTAATAATAAACATCTGACGTCAAAAACGAAATCTATGGTTCTCATTTATTATACATATATCTTTTCAAATAGTTTAAAGTTACATAAAGTTACATCTATATTTCATTTACAGCTTACTTTACAAACCTCGAGTAATAGATCTACAAGATAGGAAACGAAAAACCTTTCTTAATAGTTCCTGTTTTATTACAATCCACAAAAATCTAGTTTCAGTTAAGGAACACCAGCGTCTCAAGCTTAACCCACTCACCCTCGCATCAAGTAATCCATCATCCTGAATTTATCCAAAGACTAACGACGCCCAGCATCAGCAGTACCATCCAGGAAGTCAAGCACTCATTGTACCAAGACAGCCGCAAAAGGAGCCTGGCGTAAACATACGGAGGGTGGCTGGAGAAGCGTGGCTCTGGTGTCCAGCGGAAACGGCCTGCTCCGGAATCGATCGTAAAATCGAGACCAGGAGAGAGGGCTGGCATCATCGAATGATAGCGTTCATTCGGGCTGATGGCTGTTAGGGAGAGGTCGCCCGACGAACCGGGGGTGGCACACAGACGGGGATGAACACAGAAGCTTCGAGGGCGGCGACTGTACTCTCATCCAGCCCGGGGGTGGCACCAGGGATCGACGAATCAGCGCTTAGAGAACGGCAGACAGTGACCAAACCCGTTTCTCGGTAACCGACCGACGGCCACACCCCCGGCGTGCACCCTCTCCGTCGGTTATTGAATTAAGCTTATCATTTGATTTTGAGGAGACCCACCAGTCGGTCGTCTCGGGCTCTCTTAAGCGGGCCGAAAAACTTCTTTCTATCCGCGGCTATAATCGCAATAATTTGATATCGCTGATCCGATTACGCGTCATAAGCCGCTATCGAGCAACTGGCTGCCGCCCGCGTCCCTTAGCTCTTGTCCGCGACCAGAGAGAATTACGTGACGCTGCCACCGCTGCTTGTACACCCTGGCTTACGATTAGCTGAGATTTCCACGGAAGAAACACACCACTGCTGGGGCCGGAAGGAACGCCGCGGCTAGGGCCCGGCCCGGGCCCTCAGCTCCTTCTTTTGCGACACTCTGATCTCGTTTTAATTGAATCTACGCTCAGGTTCTTCGAATCGACATGTTCCAGTGAATGGAAGAGCCAACTGATTTCCTTTAACAACGTGGATGTACCAGGAGTCACCTTCGTCGACCATCAGCCAGAGGAATTCAGTTTATCGCGTTTTGCCCAGTGAATGGTCAAGATGGGGAAGAGATAAGAAGTTTCGATGAACTGTTCGGGTGAACCGCGGTCAGTGCCGTTGTCAATCTACTTCTGACGCCTGTGACGAAGAAACTCTACCCTTGTTGACCTCTGCTTTCGGTGCTTCGTACAAACCATGGATTATTCCTACTTGAATCAAGCGGCTGCGGCCGCAGCCGCTGGTTTCGAGGCTTCTAGCTGTGCTCTGGCTGCCAGTGAAATGCAATGTGGATACGGGGACTTGAGTTCATGCTCGCAAATGAGCCAGGCCGCTTATCGGTATACAGCTGCGAGGGCTGCTGGTTATCCGGGAAACGCGGGAACCACTAGTACTGGAAGCACCACGCCGCTGGGGGCCCATCACACCACCCACTCTCATGCCCACGCGCACCACGGGGCCCATGCAACCCCCTGCTCGGTAATGGCCGCCAGATCTCAAGAGGTCCACCGACACGCTGCCTCGATCTTCCCTTCGGCCATTAATCTGCAGAGTGAGTGCATTTAGTTATTTTGGGGAGAAAGATATAGATAATGATAAGTAGATGGAGGTTTCTCTTCAGTGAAAAATTTAGTTTCTCGTTTTGCTTCTTAACTTAGCACCCTAGTTTAATTATCTTGCCTATTATTTGAGATTTTTGTATCTCCTCCTATACATGGAATTTGTTGTATATTTCTTTTCTTTTGTATTTTGAAATTTATGTATTTTGCCTCCATTTTGATAGGGTTTAGGATATTTATTCGTTAGAATCTTTGGTCCCATTGGTCTTTCTTTTCTGTGTTTTCAAATGAATAGACCTATCTTATTTATTTCGTTTACCAAAAAGCAAAATTAACTAAATTTATGTTTCATAGTTTGGAAGCTAGTGCAATTTCTATTAAGGTTGAAAAATGTCGTGACAAAGCTTCATAAAATGTTATATGATGGATCATTCTGGGTTTGCTATGCTTCATAAATCATTATTTGATCTCCTTGCTGAAAATGTGAGAAATTAACGCCTCTCCTGTTCAGAAATTTAAATCTGTCGTCACCGTCCTCGTATGTGTAATAACTATTTAAAGTCATCAAAATCTATTCGTTATTTTACTGATTTTCTCTTATTTATTCCATATCCGTTAATTGAGAAGTAATTATTCGGTCCCCTCGGTATTTACATTCAACGATATCACGTTTATACATAAGATCAGGCCACGGGAGAAGGAAAAATCCGTAAACTCGATGCCAAACGATTTCTATGCACTGAACGAAATCGAATCCCTTGGTCGATTCAATGAACTCTCATCCCTTGACAGTGAATGAATAAATCAAACGTCGTATATCGTTAAAATGGCAGAATTCGCGAAGAGACGATCAATTAGATAGGGAAGAAGGTAGCCTGTGCAGGCGGGGCGAAGAGGACTGTCTTTTCCGGGAAAAAAGGAGGGTGGTCCTTCTTTCCTCAAGGGAAAGTTGCCACGATGGCTCGTCTCCATGCACGAACCTACCAGCACGATATATCCTCTGGAAACGACGACAAGATGGCACTGAAAATCAATGGATGTGTCTCGTCCTCCCTTTTCCTCTCTTCCTCTTTCGTATTCTTGCCTCTCTTTCTCACTCTTTCTTCGTCTCTCCCTCATTTACCGGTTCGTTCCTCTTGTACCCAACTCTGCTCTGTCTCATCCCATGTTTCCTTTATCCCCGACTCACTCTTTCTCGCCCTTTCCCCCTTTACTCACTCATTGCTATGGTTACGTTGCTCGCTATCCCAGCCATCCTCACCTATATTCTATAATCTATAAGCTGTATTCTCCTCGCAGGCACGAAATCATCAGAAGCGTTTCTTCTTAGACAAAGTAATTCGACCATACTGATTTTCCTCGTGCTTTATCAGTCATACTTAGAAGTCGTTCAGTCGGAATGGTCAGTCTTTGGCTACTGATTGAATGAAAGTTTGGATAAATTGATTTAGGAGGTAGTTGATATACTAGTTAAAAGTTTCATGTTGAATCAAACTTATCTTAAGTAACCCTATAGCATTTGATCAACCTTATTTTTGTTCTTGGTAGTTTGTATGAATTAAAAACTTAGCTGTCTATGAAATTATATTTATATCTAACTTCAGAAAAATCCAGATGAAAATTAGGATACAGTTAAACATTGGTATAACGTTTACAATTGTAATAGAGAAATATTGAAGGCAATCCAAATTTTATAACTTTGAGTTTACACGAATGACAGTGATATAGAGCTATTTTAGTAAAATCCAAATCGTTTCTGCTAATTTAATGTTATACAAATTTTCGATTTTTTCTATTTTGAATTTTCAGGTGGACTAGGATATAAGGCTTACTCAGGACACGATGGGTTAGCGGAGAAGAGGAAACAACGTCGGATACGAACAACTTTCACATCGGCTCAGCTTAAAGAATTGGAGCGTGCCTTCCAAGAGACACACTATCCGGATATCTATACTAGAGAAGAAATCGCCATGAAGATCGACCTGACGGAAGCTAGAGTTCAAGTAAGTACTTCCTCACCTTATGCACGATTAGATATTAAAAAGTCATTCAAAATACACTAATTATCATTGTTCTACAAATTATCATTGTTCTACTCCTACAATGCATCGATCTTACGACTGCATGAGTTTTGCGACAATCGTAATTTAATATAGCAATAAAATTGTCGTTTCATTCTAGCAAAAGTTAACAAATTAAACGTGTAATACCCTCGCAATGTTACTACCCTTACAAAACGTGTAATTCCAGAAATGTAACAAGTTTAAGGATCTTCGTTAAAAAAGTATTTCACGCTGATTACAAAGATTCCAATCAGAGAAGACCAAGCAAGAAATAATACCGGCAATAGGCTGTTCTTTCGTCCACTTTTACTTCAGGGTACTCCCTCTGGCGTCACCTAAAATGGAGGGCCGGAAACGGAGGGACAAGGGTGATGGCGGAACACGGGCGCCATGTAATTGCATTACAAGCCCCATTTTCGTTTTCACGGTTACCTGCAAGTCGCTGCTTGATGGATTATACCGTCTAATGCCTGTGACGGATTAACTTGAACTTCTTGTACACTGGAGATTCAGCCGGGAGATCCCCATATCTTACCATGGTGCAGAATCGAACGCGCAAAATTTATGATCCAATCAACGTGTTTTGCATTTTCGGCAGCTTACTCTCACGAGCTTTTACGGATAACCAATTCTCTTTCGGTCTCTGACGCGTCGATATCCATACTTCATCCTGTTCTAGTATCCGTTTTGTCTCTCCTATCACAGATTTTCATGGTGCTCGACTTGATCTTTGCTTTTCCGTTCTTCACATCTAGTGATCGATACTTTCCTCTATTTTATAGGGAACGATATCAAGGATTTCTGCTTTGCTCCATCCATTCTCGATTACTCTACTTCCTCTCTGTATTTCTTATTACGTTCATTTTTATCATCGATTACTTCGATCTTTCTAGATACCATTCAACTTCACTCAAAACCTCGTAAATATACGTTTATTTTCTATTTTTTATTTTCTTGCCTGTTGCAGGACTTTGTTATAGTTGTTGACTGTGAGACCAATCTGCCTCTCCCTCGTTACTTTTAAGTTGAAGAATTTCTTTTAAAAAATGATCTACTTGGGAACGAAGTACTAATCCATGAGATATATGAGTCCAAGGTGAATGACTGCCGTCTATCTTCTTGCTTCCTATTTTTCGTTTGAACTTCATGCATTATGAATGCAACGATCCCTTCGACGATGCACATTTGGCAGGTGTCTGGTCTGGATCCAAAAATAGTCCACTTCGATAGACGAGGATTGTGTCAGGAACCAACGTCTTTCTTAATTCCGATTCTCGTATAATAATAATCATGCTTGCCAATCACGGACGTTAGTGCTGCGGGAAAATGGTAGTCGCCCGGCGCTATGGTACGCCGAACTCTCGTATCAGATTAAATTTATTAGACTGTTCGTGTGACGAGGATTACTCGTATGACGATCACGTCGACAATGTGAATGAAATTCTGCTAGACTTTATTAAGTGATATAAATTGAACATTGGAGTAGTTGCCTCTCTAAGAGGTAAGCCACTTGTTAGCTTTTAAGTACCTACGTGAAATTATAAAATATCTGAAAAATATTTTATCTTTCATAAAGCAAACGATAACGGGAAACTATTCAAAAGTAATTGTACAGAATGTTTCATAATTGGTGATCAATTAAACAGAAGATTTTTATAGATTATGAAAGAGACACACGTACACGTTGTAAATCAATTTTATTTCATTGTTTACTAACAGTATTTCACACGTTTAGATCTTGAACGTTTCCTGGCAAATAACCATTCATATATTAACCGTTTCCAACAAATTTTAAGCAAGAAATTGTTCACACGTGTAAACAAAATATTCACTGTTTAGAACATGTTCCTAATTCTAAATATTGCAATAACTTAATGGAAACGATGGGTATATGATGGATTGCTAATGTTTTTAATTCTGTTATTCAAGTAAAATAATGAAATAAAATAATAATTAATATTAAGTAAAATATAATCACATTCATTAAATGACAATATTGTTCTCATTATCTTCTACGATTTTCTGTTTATTGGCATGTAATATTGAAATATCCTGCACATAGATGCGCAGATGGACGAGTATAATATTCTGAGAATGAAAATTGCAGTCTACCAACGAGAACACGTTTAATGTCGTAAAATCTGTATTTCCCTAATTACGAAACAGGCTGTTCACTTTCGACACTTATTGCCGACCAGTAAATCTAGTTACCGGGAAACATTATTGCTAGTAACACTAATCACCCATGTAACATATTCTGAAAACGCTCTGAAATTGCGTTACCGGGGAAAATGTAATCTTGTCGATGGAAATGGTGAAAAATATGGCCAGAATAAACAGGTCTAATTGTCTTTGGAACACGATATTATTTAATCTAATTGTTATTTAATTTGATTGATTTCAGAATGTTAGTGCTGCAACGATAGTAATAGCCAAAAATTAATTAATTACTCTGTTATTAACTAGAGGTATTGAAAACCTTAATCTATTTTCTACAAAAGCAGAATTTCTAATTGCAGAAATTTCATTTTTCAGTTTTCAAAAAGTAATTACAGTGACTTAAAGATGCAGGAAAATGTAAAATTCTGATACATCTGACTGGATATTCTGCTTAGCTCACCTGAAGGCCATAAATGTGGATATATATGCACGCATGATAATTAAACACGAAGTTACTATCAATTTTCTAGTAGTTTGCGGCATCATGGGCCGACCGCCATTTCCAAAGAGGTTTTCCCTGACGAAGGGTAGTCAGTACGGGTCTTCCCTAATTCGTATCCTAAGGTCCACCCTTGAGATGCTTTCAACTTTACTAAATATCTTAATAGATCCTTTTTTACTTTTCCTATTGGAAAATTTTTCTTCCATAAACACACACGCATATGCAATCACAGATATGATTTAACTATCTTTTAAGTCTTCATTGCCTTTTGCAATCTTTATCATTCAACTAATCAATGAAATAATAAGTTTATAAATTTAGTTCAACCTAAAATAAGGAGAAGGAAAGAAGAATTTTAATTTTTATAAAGAATGGAACATATTTTCTTCTGTGGAGAGAAGATTCACTTAAACTGGATCAAGACAAACAATGGACCCCATTAAGACCATACAAATAAAATGGACTAAACAGAAGAGAAAGATGAAGAACTTAAATTTTTGAAGAAGAATATACATTTGATAAAATAGAGGATAAGACAGATTTCCAAGATATAGATTAAAAATCCAATCACTTTGGCGTACAACCTCCCTTCACCCAAGGATCAGGCATCTCCGTCGTTCCCCATAAATCAACATCTTGGCTGAGAAGCTGATCCGTTCAATTCGCTGGCATTATGTATGCTCGCAGGTTGCCTGGAACGTTAATGGAGTTGTAATTCATACGGAATGACATGTGACTCAGAACAGTGAAACGTGTCGCCACGCGACACACCGGCACCCCTGTCCATGGTGTCATCAATGGGATGTAGCATAGAACAGAAGCGGGCAGAGGGTGAACAAGTTGGTGTTACGCTGCTGGACCAACAATCGTTGCTCTTACGAGCTCGTAAGGGTGCGGATTCAATTGAAAGAAGTGGAACGATCTGGCTAGTACGATTAATTCTATGGTGGAATTATTTTTGATTACTTTCAGACTTACACGCATTCAATGAAACGTGGCAGAAGCTAGTCTAGGAAAAGTCATCATAGACTATAACATTGGATCTTTTGCTATGGATACTTTCCAACCTCTTTTTTAAAAGAGGTAAGAAAATTTAAAAAAGAAAATTTAGATATTGTAAGATATAAAATATTGGATAAATGTCCAAGCACTGAAATTTCTTCTTTGTTAACTTTGACATAATATAATGATTATGTATTAGCATATAAATTGCAACTTTAATCCTATTTTTATAAAATAACAATTTTTCGGAAGAACCAGAAAGTCCCATAGAGATATAATAAAGAGACACAAAGGGAATAACCAGAATCGTGTAATTTAGAGGCAGACAGTCTTAGGAGCGTCCCGGAAAATCAACATGAATTTCTTTTTCCCGGTGGGACACGATCGAGCACCGTCACGGGGTGCAGGGGGTTGATTCTAGGAGGGTGATCGGGGCGCAGCCTCTGATGAAGGGTGTTCAACGGTGAGAAAAGACAGTGTACTCAAAAAAAAGATCAAGAAAAACATACTGGAAAAGGTCGAAGCAGGAAAGAAACACAAAGACCTGTTCCATTAAAACGGAGACATAGAAGAAAAATAGAGATACTTCTTCCTGACAGCAGTAAATACTGTTATCTTTTAGCTTACTATAAATAACTATTAATCATACGTCATACTAGAAAATATTATTTAAGAAAATCTCACCCTCAAAAGAAAAATGAGAAAGTAATCTGGGTTGAAGATTCATTACAAATGTCTTTTGTCAACAGAGAAAACAGAGCCAAGCTATCTACAAAAAGAGAATCTGGAAGAAACTGAAAAATATGTCCGATCTACAAGAATAAAAGATAAATGAATGGGAAGACGTAGGAAAGATCAAAAAGCAACGACGGAATAGGCAATAACGCTTCGAACGGAAGGATCCTCGTTGGGAAGGCAAGGAGAGAAGAGAAGGGGGTGGCTTGCTGGCACCGAGGGATGAAATGGGGAAAACATTCGAGCTGGCTCGACTCTGGTAGGCCGAGGGTGGCTGATACACAAGGGGCCCATGGCCGGAGTGTGCCCTGGTAATTGCGAGCTCTATGTAGATCCACTTACGGTGATTAAAAACTGTCCTGCTGGGTATCATCTACGGAGAACGACGTTGGGTGTTGCAAACACACCGGTGCGCGACGGTATTCCCGTTTGGCTGGAACTCCTTCGATACCGCTCTGTTATCGTGCTGATGGTTGAGATTAAGCTGGATAATTGGTGTTAAAAACAGTTTGAGTGAAGAATCGTGGAAAACTGTCATCTGAGAGTTGAACAAGTGTTTAAGGGATTATCTTGCAAGGAAATAATTCTGCTAAAATGAAAACTTTGGATATAAGGATTTTTCATTATCTCTAAGACCAAGTCTAACATCTGATGTCTAAAATGAAGATGAGTCAAATAATTATTTTAATCATTGTAATTAAAACATTATGAAGGACTATGGGTAGCTTTAACTGGAGATCTAAATTCTTATTCTTCTATATTTCTATCAACCATTGGTATGGTTGAACTCAGAAATTTTCGCACCTGATTTAGCAATTAGTGTGATCTGTTTATTAATTTATTATCCCTTTAATGTTAGTACTGTATGTATTTTGGATACATAGTAAGGTACTTGTGCACTTTATTAGAAGTCTCGAAAGCATTTGCTGGGAATTGAGTGCTATTTGGGTTAAACACTGCTCGTCGAGGTTCATGGAAGGGTGAACACTGAATTTTTCACAGGGGCTTCTAATTAATCCTTGCCTTCGATTTCTACGAATGACTTGTTATTTAAAGCTTATTATTCCTTGACCAAATACCTACCACTAGTGAATAGTGACCACAATGAATACTGTCCAATCAATATTCCCTAATTGTCAGTTTCTCCAAAGTCATAGTTGGGGAATAGCTGACTTCAATGGATACTTCTTGACATTATGTTTCCTTCTGACATTAACTATTTCTGTAAACAGTGCCTAACTTGGATCAGTGATAAAGAATAATGTATCAATCTGCGAACTTCCTCTGGACAAGATTTTCCTGAGACACTCCACCATCTGGTGAAATGGAAAACCATGAAATTTTCTACATTGAAAATAGACCCTAACATATAGATGATTTCAAGCAAACATCTGAAGTGAATCAGAAGTTGCAGCAGTACCTCAAAAAGGATCTCAAGAGCACAAAGGAAGGAATTACAACAGAGGAAAAAGTAGTTTAAAAGTACTATAAAAGGGCTTTTAACGAAAGAGCAACAATGAAAATTCATTAAGATAGATTTTCTGAAATGAAAAGGAACAAGGACATAGAAAAATAGATTTCAATAATAAACGAAGATTCTGCAAAGTCATCCAAAAAGGAATGTAGTGATTAAAAAAACATCCAGAGATATTAAAAATGGAATTGTATTAATACAAAAAACAACACGAGATACCAAATTGAATCACAATTAAAGCAGCACGTACTCCTTACCCAAGATTTCAATAGTTATTTTATAAATTATCAATTAACTCTCGATTCTCCAATCCAAATATCTCAAACGTATAACTTGGATACCTGCTCGATTTTCTAATCTCGGTACATGCAAAAACTATTATGACTATATTCCAAAATACGGCTCGCTTTAATGGCGGACACAGCTGGAAGCAGTGGCAGTGGACCGTCACGATTGTGGTCAGACAGGAAAGTGGATACGCAGTTAATGAGATCTGTCCATAGCGATTTATTCATCAAGCCGAATAGCATCGATCTATCCAATGCATCTCTTAATCAGGATTTCGTCTGCAGAGCCATACTTTTCCATCCTGAACTTATTTGGTTAATTGAAGAAGGCGATTTCTGACGACTGAGAGTGTAGCAATCACCATCAACTGCAATTCTATTATCGAACGTCTGATTTAATACTCTTAACGAATCCTTAGCTACCAGAATTTTGTTATTTAGCCTTCGAATGCTCAAACCTGAAATCAATTATCTATCACCAAAGAATTTCCCCTAAGATGAAATTTCTTTAACAAAAATTCTTTAATAAACATTACTAGATAAATTGTGCTACATATTTGAAACTATGAAGTGAAATTTGTGGATAGAAATGGACACCAACATCTTCAACGTTTTTTAATAGTTAACACATTGGTATATTTAGATAAAAATATTTAAATAATGAAGAAATTGATTGACACTTTCTAGAAAATTCTTCTCTCTCTCTCTTTCTCACTCTTATTAATCATTAAATACATTACATGATTCTTCTTTGACGCTTCTCACATAACTGTTTTATTCTGGTACATTCTTCTGAACATTTTTCCAAACATGATTCATACTAGACTACACTGGCACATATTATATTTATATCTTAGCAAATGAGTTTCACTTATTCAACCTCATTCGCATTCACACATGTAAAACCAACACTCACAAAATTGAAGTTAAAAGGAAGATATTTTTAAAACTTGACTTGACTGCTTTGCGAGATTCTGAATAACATTTTGCATCACTATTGCTTCACGTTTATTAAAAAGAAATTAGGGAGAAACAGGTAATGGAAATAGCCCTAAACTGGGATAATTCTTGATATTTTAGTTTTAAAAGAGTAGTGTAGTTAACAGATTTGGTTTATGCTATTTAACAGAATGTGAAAACGCTAAATCATTTGATTTATCGTCAAAGCGGAAGTGATCCGGTTTAACAGTGATTTCCCCTGACTTCCTGCTGCCGTGATATTGATAGCAGCACTTCGGATATATCCTTATAACTCGCTTAATGTGACGCATCGAGAGAATCTTGGACGTGCCATGAATCTTTCACTAGCTTCAACATCCTCTGGTATGAGGAGTGAATCCTTTGATCTCATCACGCGTCACATCTTTCACTTTCAATGTCTGCGTGAGATCTTAAAAGTCTCCAATATCCTAATGCCCGGAAATCATATCCGGAAATTTCCTACCTTTAAACCCGTTTCTCTATGTCATCCACTTCCGTTAGTTCCTTATCTAAACGAAAAGCTCCCAGGAAGTTTGCTTTTTAATCTTTTTATACCTTTTTTATAACTTTCACTTTAGCTCTCACTCAAATTCTTGAAAGTTTAGCGGAAGTTCTTAAAAATTCGAAAGATTTCCAAAGTCCGAGTGTTCCCGCCGGAAACTGAGGCCCCAACTTCTCGCGTCTGACTATTCCGTCAATTATGAAATAACTTTATCGAATTCGATAAATACCAGATTATGAGATTTCAAGTTTTCGAATTTATTTCTCGATAATATTCCAATAACGAGATATTCTTGTTTTCCAGCCAGGATCCTCGTTCATAAGTTCGGATCAAGCCCCTAGGGCTGCGAGCCGACGAAATCCTTAGCCAACCAGACGGAGAAAATCACTACAACTCACAATCGCGAGGGTTAATCGAACGAACAAACACGCCGCAAACTTGTTTCTATCGACACAGAATCCCTAATGATTGGTCTATAAGCTTCCGGGCTTTCCCTATCAAGCTGTGTACATTGGCGTTAAAAACGTCTGCTCTCCTCTTCGACTAACAATAAGTCGGGAAATCAAAGAAGATTAATATATTTTCTTTTTTTCTTTTTAAGACGGCGTGTTGTTTGGAAGAACGAGGAACTTTAAAACGGCATAAATCTAGCGCTTCTGTTTGCGAATTTGGTGACCTGAAATATTTCAGAAGTCCAGTTGCCAAGTTTTTAGTTCTGATCGTTTTCTAGGTTCTCGTTTAACCGGTGACTTCAATTCGATCTATTTCGATGAACAGATTAATTCGTTACTTGGACATACTTTATTTTAGATTCGCGAGTCGCGTTACAACGCGAAAGCAATTTTCCCAGCAGACGAGGATGTTGAAGGAAATTCTGGCGCAGAGTGTTGCGAGAAGTAACAATTTTCATTAATGTTACGAGTCGAAGTTCTGATCACCGAGGAAAGTTGGCTCGTCGGATCCGTCGACACTCCTTATCCTATATTACTTTTACTCTCGCAATTTATTTTCTAATACCTACTGCAGAATGCAATTAGTAAAAGTCTTCAACTCTTCGGGGCTCCCATCCTGCCCCGATTACTCGAAAAGACCTCAAGTAAGTTTCTTTAAATTCTGAAAACTTGCGAACGCATATTTTCTGTAAACTTGCAATTAGAATACTCTTTTCCGGTGACAAGGGGAAACTAAAATTAATTCTTCTTGAAGGGAAGTAGCCGAGAGGAGAATTTGGAAAAATAAGCTGCACCTGATTGGGAGAAAAGGAAGAGAAGGACATAGAGGCAACGGAGCGCGTAAAGCGAGGCTTAAATATTTATCCAAAACGAGGTGGACATCTGTCGGTGCGGCTCGTTGCATTTTATTTAGGCGTACCGTATTTATTTAACATTAACGCCGGCACGTAGTCTCCCTAATTCACGCCGTCGTCGTCGTCCGTTCGGCAAACAACGGCACACATGCTACGGTCTCTTCGGGGTTTGGTCCGTGGCCAAATACGAATTATTAGTGTTGTCACTGGCACGTACCCGCGGCTTCTGCGTGTGTTATATAGTTTTTGGTCGGCGATGACGTAATTTTATTAGGCCGTCGTGGGGAACGTTACGTTTGTTAACCTCTTCTTCTCTGCCACTAGAAATACCTCAGAATTAAAGAAGACTTCCATTTTTCCAAATATTAATTCGACTTTTAAATCCACCCCTTGATAATGCAAGCGACCAAAATATAATCTCTCGATTAATAATCTAATAGCTAATTACTAAAAATTGCTACTGATCTTCTTACTTATCTTGTTTTATAATTAAAGAAAAATTCCTGTAAATTTCAGACCGATAAGATTGGGCTAGAAAAATTGGAAGAAATGGAAGAAGATATGGTTCAAAATTGAAACACAGCCCCATCGCGGTATACCAAAGTAATTTAGACAAAGGGATCGTAAAATCATCGCTCAATTAATCCGTAGAAGCATCTAAGGACCTATTAGGGGAAGGTTTGAAACGTGTTCAACGCTCCTAGAGTTTGCTCGAATTTCTCGAACAGCGGCCGTTCAACAGCAGCAGCAGCAGCAGCAGCAGCTGATAAAAATCCAATAGCAGTGTTTGCCGTCCGGAAAGGGCAATCACGTTCATCATGGTGTCCCGCGCCCCTGACTCTCTGAATCCACCCCTTTCCCCCTCTTTCCCGGCTTCTACCACTCAGCCCCGCTCTACGACGCCTGAACGTAGCCGCCCCTGGAAAATCTAGGGGTGGGATCCACGTGCACACACGTCGAGAGACGAACGAAGGGGGATGGAGGGCGAGAGAGAAGGAGAGACAGACGATCGCAAGGGAGGGAGGGTGGCTTTGCTGGTCAGATAAACGGTAAAGCAAATAAATCCGCTACTTTAACATGCAGGTCACCGCCGCTTTCCGTTTATTTTATTCGTTAAATATTTCATTTGGCCAACTAGAGCCAATTACGAGCGTTGCCTGCGCCGACGTTTCGCTCTGACGAGCTGGACACGAACATGACGCGACCTTCCGCCACCCCCTGTACCTCTTTGTCTCCCTGGATTCGTAGAGACGTTTTTGGCTGGGTTTTTGATGATTGCGTAGCCACCGGAATTTATCGATTTGAAGAAAATGTGGATGGTAGTTGGGAAATACGAAGATATAAGTTGGAATAATTTAGGAATTTCAGTCGCAATACGTAGACTGTAATAGTCTTTGGATCTTGTAACATAGTTCTGAGAATTCTTCAGCTTTAAAAGTACTTCGATATTTTATCTAGGGATATTTAGATTTCCAGGATTCCTCTTAAGGATCTTCTCTTCCAAAACTGAATATCTATGTCAAACTATAATTATGTACACCGTCTTATGAACTTCAGAAGCGTTATTTTATCGTTGCAGGTGTGGTTCCAAAATCGACGTGCGAAATTCCGGAAACAAGAAAGGCTGGCACAGCAGAAATCCACCTCCCAGAGTGGCATAGGCGTAGACAGTGGAGCTTCTAGCCCAGTAGGAGGCAACGTAAAAGCAGAAGGTCGTTCTCCGAGAAGCCCAGCGACACCACCAGGTAGCTCCAACAGCGTAATGTCCACGAACGAAGTGAAACCGATCCCGAACCCGAATCTAGTGAACGTGAAGCATAACAGCGATACGTCTGCAGAAGGCAACTCGCCAAATACACGAGGAAGCAACAGCGGTGGAGGAACATGGGGCTCCTGTAGCCCCAGGCCCTTCTCGGCAGCACTACCGCCATATTTGTTGGACCCGCTGCCTCTGAAAACCGCGAATCTCTACTAATCGTCCCGACGAAACCACTCCATCCCGGCGAAATTATGTAAATATAGAAAATATCTCACGCCAGAACGGAAACTGGATGCTGTTCAGGCTCTTGATCCATCACAGGGTCGTTTTCATAGGTTATCTAATGCTTTCATCGGTGCTTTCAGCGAAAGGTTGCAGAAATTTTGATTTTTAAATATCTGGTGAGATTCAGTTTTAATTATACATTCGTTTCCTTCTGTTTTTCTTTTCTATTAATTCTTTACTTCGTGATTTTTTCAGTAGTTAGTGCTAGTAATTCGCAGCATTAACTCTTCGTAAATGTAAATCTAGTTGGGTAAGTTTTATTTTTCAATTTTTCAATTCTTTCCGTGATATCGTTTTCCTTGGTGAATAATGAGCGTCTGTGAAAAACGACCTCGATGGAAAATGTTTATGATTCGAAAAAATTCTCGCTGGAAAACCTAGTGATACCGATATCTACGTACCGTCCTACATTCCTCATTGATTAGTCAATGAATGGGTAGCATTTATGTCAATAAATTGTACACGAAGACGTTTAAAAGCAAAACCCACCCAGGAAATGAATCTCGATAGAGAAGTGGAGAAAAATTTTCAATGATTTTAGAAACGTTCGAGGCTAACTCTATGGTGGCACGATAGAAAAATTTCACCGAAGATGAAAATTGACTTTATCAAGATGAAAGTTTTGACTTTAGACGTCTTAATGACAATGAGGAAAGACCGTGAAAAAGCTCTGAACAGCGTTCTTTCCATTACTTTTGTCAAAGTGAAAGTAAACGACACGTTAAGGAGGATATCGATATGATCGGCACCTGTACAGTTGTTGCTATAAATATAGAAGATTAGTGTTTTACACAGTAAACTCATACTTACTGTCCATCGAGTGGGAACAATGGTTCTTTCCCTTCAAAGTGAACAGGACAGACAAAGAAGAAAAAGAACAGAAAAGATATACTTAACGAAAAAAAAGAATGAAAGAAGATGTAGCTCCACCGACGTGTGTATCATTGGCCATTCAATATACATTCACAGAATTATACATTAGCGTAATAAGATTTATTAAGGTCCATTCGCATTAAGGATAATATTAGTCCGTGTCCCTGACGATACGAAAACCTTGAGTGATCGAGAAAGAGTGAGATAGAATGAAAGGAAGGAGAGAAAACGAAAGGTAGCCGTTCCCGATAGTCGAAGGAAAACTTATCGCTCTCCCGTTTGTTCGGTTAATCGCGGAAATTAATACTTAAATCGATGAGAAACGACGCACGTTCCGGCCGTTTAATCTTTAAGTGCACGAGGGGTCGATAATCAACAGCCTGGTCATTTAGGAATCGAGAAGAAATATTTATTTTACAGAACAGCTCGCTAAATGTGATCCATCGATCACGACCTCACGGTCGTGTATCTATCTGCGGCTGCTTAAAGATTAAATCATAAAAATTCCACCGTCCCAGGACGCATTCCCTTGGGGACTTCCGGTTCGAAGGTTCAGAACGTGTCGTTAATCTCTCGACATCCAAACTATTTTTATATAGTAAATGCTTCGGGTCTATCTTCTATAGAATATCGATAAGGATGCACCGAGGCTCGCTTGAAACGATGACTTTTCCTTCGACGAGGTCTTCGATCTGACACACAACTGGAATGTCGAGAATGTCGTCGAAACGACGTTTCGCCGCTTCCCTTTCCACGAAACACAGGCCAACCCCCATAATTTCTTTGGTTCTCTTTTTTTCGAAATATACATTTATTGAAAATAATCATTTTTGCATCTGTTTGTTCTTCTTCGCTCGTCACTTTTGTCGTCGTTAACTACAATCGTTGCTCCTGATTGCGGTCCAGGTATATACGGATTTGTCCTTTGTACTCTTTGTTTCGTTCATTCACGCGTCCTTTCCCCGGAAAGCAGACCCTGGCTTTCCTTCTTCAGGCTCCATGAGGGAATCTAGTCCGACATTCGTCCCGAATTCCAAACCTCGCTGCGAACGCAAGTGGACAGGGATAGAGTCTGCTTTTCCGAGAAAAGGAAACCGAACTTCCATCTCGCAAATTTTCGCCATACAAAAGTAATAAAAGCTTGCTCGTTACATATGGTTCGATTAATCGTGATATCTCGGTCGTTCGTGCGCCACGTTGTCGAAGAGGATCGACGAAACGTGCGTGCAGTCTTCGTTACGATCGAATCGGTGTGCAGTCGTCGTTAGCGAAAAAAAGAAAATTTTTCCTTCATTTTTTTTTTGTTTTTTGTTTTTAGATTTTGGAGCAGCGTATTCTTCGTCACTTCGTCGGAGTTAGTCGAGGAGTCATGCGTCTATACATATACATATTCCTATACATACGAATAAATGAAGAGTCCTGTACAGTGGTAATTACGAACGTCCTCATCGTTTATTCGCACGCATACGTCGGATATAATTATATTTATGCGTATATTTATATTTATATATATATATATATGAGACTGGTTCGAGCGCGTCGATGTTCCTGAAGAAGTTAGGCCATCGTCAGGGTGCCCGCGCCCATGCCGAAGCCCACCCCCTTCGGCCCGAAATTCCGGTTGTAACAGCCACGGCAATAAATGTCGCCGTCAGGCCCGTCGTTCAGATTCGTCGAGTCTAACGAACGATGGCATTCGGCACAGCTAAAGCAACGCTTGTGCCATACACGGTTCTTTGAGATCATCTGCTCTGCAGCATACACCGGGTAGCCGCAACGCGCACACCCATGCCCGTCGTTTCGCTTCTGGCCGACCTGGGGCTTCGCATCAATGCTGAAATGATTGGCGACATAAAGTTCACAAACTGTGTTGACAAACTGTGTTCATTTCTTACGTTACTATGAAAGGGAAACCGATCTGCCGTAAGCCTCGTGACTACAAACTTTGACATAGCTTTGCGCTACTTCTGAGGAGTATGATAAAATAAGGGTAATCTTTTAATATCTAATATTTTAGATATTACTCCTTCTCATCCACAATAAATTTCAGACTTAATCCTCTCTGAATAGAACCATAGTCATTCAAAAATACATACTCGAAGAACCAAATTTTGTTTAAGGAATTCGATGAGAAGATAAAAATAAGTCGATTTGGAGAACATTTAGATCATAGTTCGAAACGAACTGCTATGTCTGTAGTCTATCTATACATAGACACGAGTTCGGAATCGTAAAAATGCTTGGACTGCAGAGACACGTTTGTAAAGGGTTAACCAATAGAGAATTGGTCTCTAAATGATTTGCATATTAAGTAATCTGCGGAGTTATTTAGATTGGTATCATTATCGTGCTCCATCAGAAGTTGTACAAGACAAATGCTGGAGTGAAAACGCTAATAAGGTATTAGTACTTACTATGAGGGAGCGTGATCTCCATTCGTTGAAACGAGAGTCGGCGTGTGACCGAATCCGAATCCTTTGGGTCCGAAGAGCTTACTGTAGCAAGATCGGCAGTGGATTTCCTTGTCGGGCCCGTCGCAGGCTAACATAGAGTCCAAAGGTCGGTGGCACTCGGCACAGTTGAAGCATTTCTTGTGCCACATGGTGCCTTTGGCAAGCTGCTGTTCGGCAGCAAATACCATGCCACCGCAACGAGGGCAACCCTGGCCAGCTGGTGCCTTGATAGCCGTCGTATCAGGATTGTAAAATGGCCGACTGGCCGAAATTTCTTCCTCCCTAAAAAAGGAATACTTTCCCCAATCTTCCTTTCTCTGAAATGGACTCTCTTAACTACTCTAAATATTTTCTACTTGATTCTAAGTTACTTTCTCAACATCCAAGTGTCTAAAATGCTCTTCCAAAGAGAGCAGAGATGGAATAAATTTATAAGACAAGGTTGCACGATGAAGAAAGAAAATTACACACGTTAAGCCATCGGTCTGTAAGAATCCCGATCCACATGCGAATCCGTATCCGTGCGGTCCCCATTTTTTCCCGTAGCAGGTCTTGCAATAGACGTCTTTGTCGGGCCCGTCACAGGCGATGATAGAGTCAAGAGTTTTGGTGCAATCGCGACACTTGTAGCATTTCCTGTGCCATTCACGGCCCTTTGCAAGCACTTGCTCAGCGGCGAACACAACGCCACCGCAACGTGGACAACCCTTGCCAGGTGGCGCCTTGATCGCGGCGGTGTCAATCACGGTCGTACGAGGGGCAGCATCGCTGCGTTTAAGAAATTAGGGACTTTACCATCGTTTCGTTTAACGGACGAAGTTAAACATCGAATTGCACGAATGATAAATAAATCTAACGAAAAAGGGTGCGCCCTTTTTCAATTTCAGGATACACACGGTTCAACTTCGTTGAAAGATTCGATAACGGAATTTAAATTTATTCTCATTCAAGCGTCTCGCTGTGGTTGAAATACTTGGCACTCACAAAAAGAAAGCAATCCCATGCAAATGAGAAACTGGTCGATACTGATCAGCAATTAAAATTCAGAGTTCTCGATGCTAATGAAAAGCACCGATAGAGGGATTTAGAGTCGGAGTTATGTCAAGCATGAACGGTGTATTTACTGGAAATATATTTAATATGTCTGTTGTATAATATAATCAACTACCGCATATTTGACAAGGAGCATACCGTTAGTACAAGATGGTAAATTAAAAGTGAAAGAGAAGTTATTCACGATGACCTTGTGATTAGTGTTCTACTCTCACGAGCAATTTAGTGGCTCAAAAATAAGGTGGTGATAAAGGTGAGTAATAGCGCAAAGCGTTAAGGCGTCGATTCGTGTGTATGTATGTATGTACACGTACATCCGTGAAGACACATGCAAACGTCCATTCACTCGGTCTTTCACTCATAGGACAGATTTCTTTAAGTTTCAGCAGTAAATGGAGCACGATCGGCACCCTAATTCCCTTGGTATAACTCTATACTTTATACCTCAATTGAAAGATAATAATTGCAATTCAATCTGGACGTTTCGAAATAAGTGCCATTCGAGTCTAACAAACTGATGATTTCTCGTAAGGTAACTATAGATGGGATAATTTAATCGATAATAATAACACTTGTCATAAAAGTGACTTTAGAACCTAATTAATTATACCAATTCGATCTTTTACAGAGTATTCCGGACAAAATTGATGCAAAAATAGCCTCTACTGTTACGTTAGAAAATCACTAGTTTAGATTTGATCTCGAATAACAGCGATCTCGAAACATGCCGCATTAATGACCATCATTTGTCAAATATTTTGCTGGAAACTCGATTTGGCGTGAGAATTAATTGGAAGAAACGGGACTTCCTGGAAAACCTTGGGCACAGACGGACAGACAGACACACACACAGAGTGGCCAATAGTGAAATAGCATAACTAAGGGGGCGCGTACCCCTCGTCCTCAATATCGCACTGCAGCCCGATCCACATAACCCCAGCGTGGCCAATACCTCGCGGACCGAATTTCTTCGGATAGCAAGCTGTTAAGCAGACAAGCGCATCATATATAGTGAGAGTGTAGAAGCCGAGGCGGGATATCTCTCATGTATTCCCGTCTCAGTCTCGTCACTGAAAACCCACCCATTGGCGTAGCAGTCGCTTTGTAGGGCGCCACCACCCTGGCCGTAGCCATAACCCTTCGGTCCAAATTTCTTTCCATAGCATACTGCAGAGAACATCGGTTAGAGGTATCTGCTCGTTCTTGACCTAGTTGCGTGACGTTCTCAGGGTATGACATACTCGAATGTGTTCCGAATTCCTCTTTTCTTAGTGTCGTCCATTTTAGAAATCAACTATTCGTCTTTCGTATCGACTTTTGCCTTATTTTATCTCGATGCTAGAATATTTATTGGAACCAAAAAGGGATACTAGACTAGACTAGATTAGACTAGGTACCAAGATATGAGTGTACGTAAATAGAATTTCGAATGTTTCGATGAACACATCCAGTATCTCGTACCACTGATGGCATAATCGTGTCGTGTCCTCACCTTTGCAATAGATGTCTTTATCAGGACCTTCGCAGCAGTTGACCGAGTCTAATCTCTTGGAGCAGTTGGCACATTTAAAGCATTCCTTGTGCCATTGCTGCGTGGGACACAAAGGGACGTGTGTTAGTCACTGAATGTAGGAAGGAACGAATCTTACGTTCTATTACATATAATTATTCCCAATTTTTGCAAATGCAATCTCGTTGATAAATTTAGTCGGAAAATCTCAGTGCCCATTTCCATCGGAACAGAGACTAAGACGTCCTGCTGTTCCTTTCCAACTGATGTCATAAGATCATAATAGAACTGGGCACTTATTAAGTATGTGAAGAAACAGTGGGAAACAAAGATCATAACACTTCTGAAGACTTCTCAGGCCAAGATGTCGAAGTTTGTTCCTAGAACAAAGGTGTTCTCTCCCGTTCTCTAAATCATCCACGAGAAACGTAGACTACAGCCGTGAACTCTTCATGATGGAACTCATTTTGTGTGACAATTTACGGAACACTTTGCGCCAGTGTGTACCACGGAACTCGTTTAGACGAACAGTTCTCGGTTAACTTAGGATCATCGCCAGAAAAAGAAAGAATAAAAAAAGAAAAAAAAGAAAAGAAACACATAGGATGATCATAGACAAAGGATGCAAAGAATTAATTTCAATACAAGTGGACAGTGTTGCAATTGAGAAAAAGAAACGAGCAATGGGAAGAAAGAAAATACAAAATTGTTGGATTGCAAAAGATACCTCGACAATATATCTCGCGATCAGGACCATCGCAATGAAGCGTCGAGTCCAGAGACCGGTGACAGGTTTTGCACTTGTAGCATTGTTTATGGTAAGCCTAATCACAAGAAGTAGGAATAACCATAGTGTGTCCGGCAACCGGCGAATAACTTCTCATGATCGATTCAATAGGAACGTCTTCTTGGTACCACGACAGGTCTCGTCGAGAGGGTTAACATCCTAGCTTGAACTTGAAAGTACGAAGTTCGTAACAATTTGTTTCGCGTGCGTTCGAAAGGGTGATTCGAATGGAGCGTTTGGGGTGCCTCCAATTGGCCAGCGTTCGCGAAGTTCGACGTATACGGTTAACAATAGACATTTGACAACAAATTGAGCTTCCCTCTGAACGTTCCGAAACGTGATCCCTGTCTAGAGTTTAAGCTACCGATATTGGAATTGCAAGGTTATCCAAGTGCACTTAATAGCCCGAATAGTAGAAAATAGCTCGTAAACGAGGATAAAAGTTCATTGTTCAAAATACGTAGACTCATAGTAGCACTTTGTAGTGGAAGTTGGCTCGTTGCAAAGACAGATTAAAATGGTCTGCCTGTATGAGCAGATTGCGATGATTTTCCTTCGGTTAGTTATATTTAGCGCTTCTACGAACTTTATGCTTTGTCATTTTATCGTTTCTTAATCAAAATTACTTGCATAATACGAGCCACGAGCTGAGACCTTGAAACAAAAATGGACTGCTATGGATGATCATACTTTAGAACTTGCAAATATTCGTTGCTTCAGTCGATCAGAACTGGTAAGCCCTCTAAACAATCCAGTGACATCATAGTCGGAGATGAGAAGCACAGACAGTGGTTTGAGAGAAGTAATTAGCCTCCATCGGCTTAATCCGCGACCGTGCTGCCTGTTCCAAGTTATTTTCCAACATGAAACCCGGGGAGGGCCAGTTGGGGGACTGCCAAGCTCGACGAAGACAGGAAAAGCTCTTGGGCCGTCACCAACAGCAACAAGCTGCCGGCGACTCATCCTCCGGCTTCTCTTTACGTTCTTATTTTTTCCCTCATTGTTATGAAATTACGCGTTTCATCAGACGAAGAGATTACGGAGGCACGTCACGGTCCGCGAGTAACTGGCACCATGTCAGCCGATGATCTAGTCAATTTTAGCACCGAAAAACGCGAGATTATCTTCCAAAGCTGCGTTCTCATCGCGACTCGATCAACTCAACCTCTGCTTTCTCTCTACCATCGAGGAATCGATCGTTTTATTTCGACACAGGCCCTTCCAGAACGTTCAGGGGTAAGATTAGTCGTGACTAATCGTCGCATGCGAAATTCAAGAGAATTCGGAGAGCTCAATTCGTAGCGTGGATTAATAACTTTGGATTTCATGAACTGTTTACAACTCCCCTCTATTTGGATCACTTGGTATCGGGTTGCTTGGGTAAAAATAAAGCCTGCGAGATCTAAGAATACTCGGAGAGACTCCTTCCATCAGATTCTTCCACCAGTTGGTGACATAACCCGTGGAATTATGCTGAGAAATATTTTATTAGATACCTCGACGAGTCTGTACGATTAACCCTATGATCCGTGGATGCAACGAGAGATCGGAAAACAGTTTAGAAGCAGGCGTGTGGTCTTTTCAGGCACTTGAACGATTCGCGACGTGTCGCGGCACCAAGATATAGCACAATATCCTAATAATTAAACGGGGCAACGAATTTTTGGCGAAAACTCACCCTTCCTCGAGCTAGCATCTGCTCAGCAGCGTACACATATCCTCCGCATCGGGGACACCCTTCCCCTTCCGGTGCCTTCGCGATGGCTCTTGGTTCCAGTATAGCGTTCGATCCTCTCGCAAGATCCCTAAAAACGTGTCCCTTGTAGAAAACAGATTGTCACTCTTGCCTGAGATCGTAAGGTAAAGCTGTGATTCCCAAGTGGCGTCCCAGCGCCCCACTTTTTCTCTTTCCAGGAACAAATTCTAGGGAATGAACTTCTGGAAATGTGCAATTAACTTCTTTCACAGCCGATTCCGTTAATTCTTTCTTTCTTTTATCTAACGTTCATCGTCTCCTAAAATCGATTACAATCGAATCTGACTGCGGTAGTCCTCGTCAAAATAAAAATAGAAATGAAAATGCTGTTTTTGCAGCTACTTGTTGGTCACCATCTTCAAATTATACTAGAAAATTCCGTCCCGAATTACATATCTTCAAAAATAATTAACTCAAATGATACATACGTAGGATGTATCAGAACAATAAAAGAACAATGAAATAGTTAAACAAAGGGCAATGGAGAATTAAAAATGGAAATATTTTTTGTTTAATAAACGCATGTTGAATCTCGTCTTATTTTAATGTGCTAATAGCACTAGTTCGTTAGTTTATACGTGCTAGCTTTATCAAACGTATAGCGAGATTCGACGTACGGTAATTAAGCAAAATTATTCCTCTCGTTATACTTTGACACACGTTGCTCGATTAAACAGTAGTATATAATATAGTTTCACGTATATTAACGCCCAGTGTCTTGAGATTTCCTGGAATTCTAAGTGTGTTCTAAGAAAGGGTGTAATTTTATAGCAAGTGTCAATCAGTCGGAAATGAAGAAGAACGATGTGACTTCACGTCACCGGCTGCGAAAATGTTAATTCACTGTGAGGAGAGTACGTGAATTAATTTTGATAAATTTATTAAACTTTTGTGCATGTTTGGTTATATCGATCGGGTTGTTGATCAAGGGCGTGGGAACACCGGGTTGGAGAACCACTGGGGATAAGCAGACAGTACAAGAAAACAACACTGCAAAACCAGAAGAAGGAAAGCCGAACTGTAGAATGGAAGCTCGAACTTCAAACGCGTTTAATGGTAAGAGCAACAAAGGATTTTCAATATATTATTTACAGGAACGCGTTTGAAGTTCGATAACAGTTTCCATTATTCACAGATCGACGGTATAGAACTTCAGGTGAACAAGTAATTACCAGAAACCGGTGAAAGAATAACAACCCGGCGGTTAAAGTGTTAGGCACATGTTAGTACTGGGTTAGTATCCCGTTTCCCCTTTGCAACCACGCAAGTGGCTTCCGCCGAGCCCCGAGAGGAGAGCCAAGAAGCGGATCGTGTGTAACAAGAAACCAAATAATAATACGTTTTATTCAGAAAAAAGAAACAAGTGAGGACAGAGCAAGTGGCACAAGAAAGTAAGGAAGGAGGAAAGAAAGAAAGAAAGATAGATAAAAGTGAAGGAGAGGAAACCAAAAGGGACAGAAAGAAGCTAAAGATGGTGAATTAAAAAGTGAAAGAAAGTTCAGTTAAAAAATTTTTAAAAGGGTATAAACAGTAGCTGTAGGAAACCGAAAAGCGTTCATCTACATATGGCATCTCTACGGTTATGTCTGTAAGCGAGCAACTGTGTCTGTACGTGTAAAACCGCGTCTAAACAGAAGCACCCATAGAGTTAAACGTGTTAGCAAGGTTACGGGGTTATGTGTCTCAAAAAAAAAAAAAAAGAAAGAAAGGTGCGAGAGGCCGTGCAGATGTGTTGCGTATCGAGAAATCGCTCGAGAAATGTAGAATCTTGTTGGAAGTTCATGGAAGAAAGATCAAGATAAATAACAAAGAAAAAAAAATTATTAAAAGAAAGAACAAGAGAAAAGAGAAATGAAAGCGGTTGGTTTCTTCTGTGAGGCGGTAGAAGAGAAAGGCAGAGAGAGTCAAGAGAGAGAATATTATAATAAGATAGAGAGAGAGAGAGGCGGAATCTGACTCGGTGCTCACCATTTTTTTCTTTTGTTACTCGCTAGTTCCCTTTATCACGAGGATTTTGAGCGCAGGCTCGTGATAAAGCGACAACATATATTGTTCAATCATGGGCCTCCGGTTGGCTCGCACTCGGCGGGGCTGGCGGGGGTAGCAGGGTGTGTTTTGCTTATTTTTGTATATATATTCTTTTTTTTTTTGCTTGGCTTTTTCAGTCGGTTGTTTGATTGCTTTTTTCGTGTTGTTGTACTTTCTTTCGTTTCTTTCTTAGAGAAAACAAAACAAAAATAAGGGACTCAAAGGGGTGGAGAAGGGTTGCTGAACGTTTGGGGTTGCTAAAACGTTAAAAAAAAAAGAAACTGGACTGGACGGCCTGGCTTGTGTTCACACATTTTCGTCCTTGAACCGTATGCTTGGTTCGTTCTCCATTGTCGTCGATGCCAGGTCGAAATTTCGAGCGCTTTGCTTTTTTCATATAACTAAATGTTTATCTATATATATGTCTATATATAGCTAAATAGGTGTGTATGCATGTACAGTGGGTCAAAAATGTTTTTGTTATACTTAATCGACGGATCTAGTTACAGGAAAGGCTTCAACGTCTCTTCATTCTCATCTGTACCACAGTAATCCTTTTCTCTACTTAAGAAGAATAGATTTTCCCGATGGCAAGAACATTTTTGTCCAACCGTCAATGCGTTTGAAAGTACGCGAAGCAATGTCAATGAAGAACACCAGATTCTTCTGTTTTTTTCTTTCCCTTTTTTCGTCTTTTAATGGCACTTATTACAGATGGTACAAATGATTCTATAAACTAGCGTAATGTAGTGTAGTAGTAATCGCATAAAAGAAACGAGAAAGACCATATATATATAGTATATATCTGTATATATATATACGGCTCGAAAAACGACCGTTCTTAATCCAGTCGTTCACACGGACAGAAAAAACGAGTGACAACAACGAAAGAAAGAGAGAACCAAAAAAAGAAAAAAGAACCAGAGAAACAAAAAAGGTAACAAAAAGAAAGACAAGAAAAACGAGAGAAGACCAGAAAACGGGAAGTTAAACGTGACAAAGAGAGAAGTCGACTAGATTAAACACAGTTAATTATCAATTATTATAACGTCGTCGTCGTCGTCGTCATAGCATCATCATCACCATCACCATCATCACCATCATCGCTGTCGGTGCCGATGGACGACGAGAGAATCGTGGAGTGGGCTCAGGGCAGGGTGGGGGGAAAGAATTACAAAATAAAAGTGGTTACAATTAACGAAAACGAAAAGACAGAAACGAAACAGGGGGATTCAAATTAGAAATGCTGAGTGATAATAAAAAGAATCGGGCTAACAGAATTTTCAAGTTGGAGAAAAAGAAGGTAGGGTTACGGGAGTGTAAGAGGAGAGATTTACGGGACGTAGTTTACACAGTCGTGATGCTGTATACACATAAACGCAGACGCATGCTCTCGATCCTTGGGTTCTTAATAGGCTGCTTGTGCTTCTTCCAATTCGTTCTTCCGGATACGGTTTATTGTACCAAGAAGAGGATCATGCTGTTGGATCATTGGGCTGTCGATGGTCGATTGTTGGTTGAGTCGGTCGATTTCATACTTTTTGGGGTTTTCGGTTTTTAGTTAACGGCGCGTGTATGGTTCTCTATAGGGAGTGGATCTGATCGTACAAACGACTGAGGGAAAAATCATTTTTCTTGGTTCAGGAGCAGGAGATGGAGGTCAGGTAGAAAGGGAGGGGAAGATTGGACGACGAGCAGGTGCACTCACTCGCTACTCTTCAAGTGTTCGCCCTGATCCATGGACAGGCAACCAGCGCCTCCACCGAAGCCGTATCCTTTAGGACCGAACTTGCGTCCATGGCACACTTTGCAAAAAAGCTCACCCTCGTGCTCGCTGCAGTTTGTCGAGTCGAGCAATTTGCCACACAGACCTGTAACACACAGGCATAGTTCGTTTGACTGCAGCTCATTCCGCCATCTTGTTACTGGGCAATCCGCATAAGCAGGTTTCTCATTTGTGCATTGAAGAGTCCCAGGGGTGTCTGTTTCGGGTTCAAGGGAGTACTCGACAGAACTCGGATAAGAAAATTGATGATTCTTTCTGATCATTTTTGCATCGTAATGTTTATGGAGAAAGTAATCGGTATCGAAGAAATTTCAAATTTTTTGCAGTTGTTAATTTCGACGTTTCTTTTATTCGGAAAGAAAAAGTTGAAGGCGATTGTTGATTTGATTTTGTCATCTTTGTCGGAATTGTTAACGAAGAAGGAGTAAAATAATCTTTGCTCGTATTGATCGAATACTGCTTTGAGCCCAATCAACTTTTTTATCGATGGTGGTATCTCGTATTGGATTAACTTGACAGTTTGTAATGTAATTAGATCGATAGAATGCATCACCTACTTTCTTGCCTGACTGCATATTGCTAATTATGGAACTAAGTAGCTACCTGGTTCAAAATTAAATTTGTCAGAAATTCATGAAAGTTTCACAAATACGTATTCACGTTGAAATCACGTTACAAAAATTTGATCACGTTAACCCGTCATGTTCCTTTTCGTTATTTAAGATGAAACGTATTTGAGTCTCAAAAAGCTTGAAAAGCTCGAGAATTATTATATTCCAACGAGCCATAGGGCACTAACTAATGTACCTATATGACGACTCTGAGTATTTATTCAAAGATCTCTGCGATTTTAACAACACCCAGGAAAATTCTGATGTATTTACGAATAAGTGACTGCTACTCAAGGGAATTACCAAACCCGTGGTTGAATATTCAATAGGTTCCTATTTCGAGTAGGATCACGAAGTCCGGATTTTTCCCGGCGAGTTCGTGCGGGTCGTTGCACCCTCGACTTGACGTTGGGTGGTTCTATTTGATTTCTGGCTAGCATACAAAACTAATTAAGGCCAAGACAAACCATCCGGGACTGGCATAAAACTTATTTATAGAGCCGGCTAAATTTAAAAACACCTGATGGTGTTTTGCGCAATGGGGTGCGCGGATCCCGTGGCCTCTGGCAATCAGAGGATCAATTAACGTTTACCACGTTCAAATTATTCACTCGGGGTAACGAATAATTAATTTCTATTAACATATCCTGAAACAATTTTATCGGAAGAAACTCGCGATGTAAACTCGTCGAATTTTTGATAACGATACAGTCGAAGGTACGTTCCCGATTAATTTTCTATTCCCGAAATAAGAAGCTTATAATTTTTGCAAATGGACAGAAACTCGTATGCAACTTGATTAAAAATTTGCAATTGAAGTTCGATGAAGATACAATAGCGGAATGCTTGAAATAGCATGTTTGTCAAACAAAGAAAGTGTGACAAATCGAGTATGTAACGAATGTACTAACAAATGAACAAGACGTTCGAGGATGTCTGAGGTATCATGTTTGCCGAAGTTGAATATTGAATCATAAGGTGAAGGAAAACACGAGCATGCTTTCGGAACAGTTTGTAACAGTTTAAGCAAACACTTACCACACTTGAAGCACATCTTGTGCCATTTGAGTCCTCCGGCAACACGTTCTTCCGCGGCGTATACGGATTTGCCGCATTTGGGACACTTTGGGTGCTCTACTGGTTTAAAAGGCATTTTGTCTGTACTGGAAAAAAGGAACAAATTTTCAGTTAATATTTCAATCATTATTTCATAAATATCTTCCCTAACTATTTAATTAATCAATTATTCCCTAATTCCCCTAATTATACCGTTATGTAAAACTTTGAAATATTTGACTCGTTAAATATATTCTTAAATGATTAAAAATAAAGTATACGCTGCAGGAATGTATGAAAATTTGTATGGAACTTTTTAAAGGATTGTTCGATTTAGGGTAAAGATACAAATTATCCTTCAGCGTGGAATAAAGACCCAAATGTTAGCACGATCTACGAAACATAAACAACGAATAACAATCATAACACCGGTAGCTCAGCCTCCCATTACCTAATCCTGCACGAGGAAGGTAAACAGTTTCAAACTCCGCCCTACTGCCGGTGAACGAATCTATTTTTACCAACAGTTTGAACTCCAACGTTTATATTCAGTGACCAACATCCATGAAAGAGAAAAGTAAAAAGAAATGTAACTAGAAAATATATTAAATGTGTACAGTCGGAAAGGCTGTTTATTCGACGATATTAAAATACTGTAGTGTCATCGCAAATAAAGCTACCCCAATTTCTCGATCAATGGTTGATAATTATAGAAATATTTCCAGAAAACTAATCGGAAAATAATGGAATGATAAAAATTGCAGGAAGTCTACTATTCCAATTACGGGCTACATAATTCCTCTAATTGAAAACTCCATTAATGATCATTCGTTGCATCTCTTTCATATTACCGGAGGTAATGAAATTATCTCGGAATGGGGGATTTGTCTTCGTAGATATTGAAAATTATTGATGTAATTCACGAATCCCGTTCCTCGTCAATGGAAAACGAAATGTCGGAAGAAGTTCGGAAGAAATTAAAATTCGTCGACACGTGGCCTAACATAACCTAAAATAAACAACGGATAACAAAATGATACAAGTCCCGGTTAAGTGATCGGAGTGTGCAGTGGAGAATCAGAGTTGCTCCTCGAGATGCGAAATTGCTGAAAAGTCGAAGTTTGGACCGCGTGACTTTTGGAAGTAGCCCTGGTGGCAAGTATAGTGACCGCGGTATTAGTAGAAACGCTAGAGAGACTACGAGAGAGCAGAAAGAGAGACGGAAGATTCTATATCCGTGCAGACGCAAGCCGGATCGCGAAGCCGTATTAGGGAAGGTGCTAGATTCTCCACAACGCGGTCGCCATTACCCCTACCTTCGCGTCCAGTTGTCCTTTCTAACCTATACTTCATTTTCCCTATATTTCTTCCCCTAGGGAAAATCACCGGATTTATTCTCTCGTGTCTCGACTAATCGACGAATAATTCGGGAATCTTTTCAGTACTCGGATCTTCGGTAGAAAATTTCTATTCGCGAATGTATCATGTCTACGTACATCGAACTCGATCGTAAAATTTGATTATTATTGAAATTTTCAGTCGGTTTCTATCGGTTTCGATGAATCATATCGGGGTAGTAATAGATACTTTAATCGCAGATGTTTGTACATATCACAGCGTAGATTACATCATAACAGCCGAAGAATGCTGTGCCACCCCCGTGTATACTAAATCCGGACGATCTCAAATTTCATCGCGTTTTAACGAACTCGCCATGCGTCTTTACTTTATGGGCCGTGTAACTCTACTCTGGGAGACGCGTTTGATTAAATATGGCTTTTCATCACCGCTTCATGCTCTTAAAATCCTCCTTTCGACCGTTCCTCGAGCTTAACACCGAAAATTATGTAAACAAAACTATGCATTCCCTGTTCCACTTGGAATCTTCTAAATCTGACTTCGAGTCCCGTGGTTCCTTCGAGATAATCGGGAATATCGAAGAAAATAGGGTTTAATCGATGAACGAGGAAGAACAACCTCGCAGACGAGTGCGAAAGTTCTCCGAAGAGAAAAGGGAGTCACTTTTTTCCGTCCTACCGAGTTCCCGTTCACAGATAAGCTCGACAGTAATCGACAAAGAAGCCACTCTCTAACTTTTTCCCGCGATTCTCCACTCGGAGGATCCTGAAAATCGACGAGACAGCGACGATCTCTGCTGTGCGATGATCTCTGCCGGCGTGGAACACTGGTGTTGGTGTACTATACTACTCACCACCGGGTATCGGTCGAAGTCACGAATGAAACTTGATAAACTCGGGGAGGAAGACAGGCGTCAAGATCAAAAACACCGAGGAGCACTCTACACCGCACTAATACTGGATTCGAATGGCGGTTCTCGCGTCGTGGCCGTCCTAGTCATAGCCAGGCCTTTGCACACGGCACGTGTGCATCGGAACGTCAGTGCTGTTGACGACAACGTAGCGGTGGCAGAGGGAGTACTAGCCGCCTTCCATCTAGCGGGGGTGTTACACTATACTTCGGGATACCGAAACGGCCACGACTGGTTAACTCGTTGGATTTTCTCCTGCGGCTGTCCCTGTCACCGTGTTTCAGAAGGGACTGCAGCGATCAGGGAAACCTTCAGGAAATCCGAGGCCAAGTTACACGATGTTTCGCTCTGACTATTTCTGACATGGGATTTCGATGGAATTAAAATTATCAAGGGGTGTCGGGGATATTAACGGATAAACTACTGCTATTGTCAGCGAGTTGGCACTGTAAGGATGTTTAAAGAATATCCGAGGTGCTATTGGAACTTGTTCTATGATCGTTCTCTGTTATAGTCTCGTAAAATAATGACAATGGGATCAGAGTGATACCCAAGACACTCGGGAATATTCGAAGAAAATTTTGAACAATGGAATTTCACAGTTCCTTGCCCTTTGGCTGGTGCTATACCGGTGTTATGAGCCACTGATTTTTGTTACGTTCGTAAAGTTACACAAGAGGTATCACGTAATACCATTCACGAGAATGTAAAAAATACATTCTCGAGATCGCTTCCATTTTCCGTGGAAGAGCTAGGTTTGCGAGAAATAATTTCATTTCTTTTGACACTGCGTGGAAAATGCTGCAAACACTGAGATAACAATCGGAATGCTTTGTAAGCGTAATATTTACGATAGAGGAAAGAGAGGTATCTGCCACGGGGACGTTAAAGAAATATACAATAAGGCATCCACGGTTTTGCGATACCGTGGTAACAGATGGATTTTTAGAAAGAAACCGGAACGCAATGAGAATATCTGTAAACGAACCGAGAGAGCAATGAAAGCCCAAGCATGCAAGATATTTCGGAGAAACCTGAGAACTCGATGCGAAATTTTATTTCATGCAAGATAAAGTGAAGATCGTGGAAAAGGTTCAACGATCATATCTGACGAATCTTCGAACCTACTCCGTTTGTTATCTCTACTTTCTTCCATATTTGAATTTTGACACAGCTCTTGTTTAAATTCGATTAAATCCAAATCTAATCCTAGCTATCTGTCATAATTTTATTAGCCCCGGTTTATTTCAGTTGATGATACACAAGCTTTACGGAAATACAAGTTTCAAATTAAGGTTTTATATTTTAACAGTCTTAATCTGGACCTAGTTTAAATTAAGTCCAAACTTGATTCAGTTACACTGACAGCAATTTTGTTATGCTCGATTTATTTCCATCGACAATTTCCGTGGAATTATATTTTTTTCAATTAAAGCTAGATATTTTCAATTGAACAGCCGAAATCTATCAATAGTGTCATAAATCACACCAGTGGTGATATGCTACTTTGGTATTCGTTTACGTTGTGCTACACAGGAAAATGTGTTTTCTGAGCGATGAACCAGCGAGAGACACACCGAAATAAATTTATTACTCATACATTTTGGACTAATTCCCGGGTCCTAATGGTATTCGCGAACAACAGCAACGCGATACCATAATTTTTAGATTAACACCAGCCGAATTGGCGCTCAGCCAAACGAACCTTCCTGCAACTTTTTCCACAGAAATTTCCAATTTCTCCTATCCCTGTACCATCGATCTTCCCTCGTCAAAACGTTTCTATAAATTTAACTATGTGTGCCGAACAGCTTAACCCCAAGCTTTACCATCAACATCCAGAAACTAACCACGAACCATAACATCATAACATCGTAACATCATAGAGTCAACATAAGGTACTCAATTCCTGACAACCAGCCCACAGATGGTATTACCAACAAGGTCGAGATCATAGAGGGTAGGCCAGTTCTACTTTTACTCCGATCCGAAAATGAGGTAGAACCGAGGATCGTAAGGATCGAATTCCGTTTTTCTTTCGTTTGGTAGGGGCGGTCTTTCCGAAAAGCTGCTCGTTACCAGCGAGTGAAGCCGAGTGAGAGGCACACACCGGCTGTGGGAACACACTCATCCGCTATTAATAGCATCTTGCTCAAATTTCTATTTTTAGAAAGACTTATATGCGTGCACGTGGCTTTATGTAAAAAGCTCGTCGAGTATATGATCGCCGTGGTCACGCCCACGCGGACCAGCATTCGGGAAGCCATTGTGCTGAGCTCCCTTCGAGGAACTACCTGGCCTCTGCTTCGAATTTCTTCGTTCGAGGACTTATCCAAATTACCAACTCCGGGAACACCGTTGTCACCCTGAGAACTTTTCCGAGCTACTTTTCCGTCCAGGTTTGAGGTTAAGTTTGAGGTTATGGTACAGCCAAGTTTCGTCTCGCTTGGGTGACTTAGGACTGATTTACAATCCGTACCTTTGGCCAGACGTTGCTCGGTGATTTGGGAAAGAAAGTTTCTGGATTTTCAGGATTATTCAATGATGTGCTCGTTTTCTTAGGAAATTTTCGCAGGAATCAACGACAGGGATGTCTCGGAGCAGACACCTTATGAAACATTAAGCGCTATCATTTTCCGTCTGCTATTTTAACGCAAAGGCAATAAAGAATGCACGAGTACGCGTGTATAATTAGAACCTAGTTCGGAGATACGTGACACGTCACTATGGAGAATTGTCTCGTTGATTGACAACGGAATTCGATTATATTTCTGAGAACGGGTGTCCGTTCAATCGTGTCAAAAATAGCGGAAGCTGCCACAAAGAGGAAGTGCTGAAAAATTCATCGCATTCCGAAAAGTAGTCGCTTTATGTATATTTAACCAGGAGGTGCAACGATCTCGTCGTGCTTTCAGCATGCAGCGCAACTGCAGCTAAAATTTACGAAAGCCTAACGAAAATGACATAATCGTGTGACAATAAATCGGGAGATACAATCTCGAGCAAATTCTCAGTGCAATCTCTTTTCGATATTTCTAATTTCCCAATTTTTTCGAGAGAAAGAGGTATAAGGAAGGAAATTTTTCTTCGAGTCTCTATTTTGAGGTGCAGATTCTAACCTCAATGGAAGCTGAACTTCTATCGTAGCATCGATCAAATCAGTTTAGACGATGAAATTCAGTCGTTAACAGTGAATATTTGATACGACACCAAAGAGGGGCCTATTAACGACCATTAAATTGAGCCAGTGCAGCGCATAACGCAGAAATTCTTGACTCGTTCCACTTGACCGTTTCTCTCCTTCACCCCTCTTCACAAGCTGAAATTATTTCCGTCCCGCTGCGGGTGTTACATGATCACGGAAGAGCTCTCTTCGAGCCATCCCTCGAAAATTATCAGTTCGATCCCTCGTTCCATAATACAGAAGATCCTTTTCAGGACAATCCTCCGCCATTTTACCTAGAAAACGTCCCTCGAGCTGCCTCGCTGTCGTACAGTATCTTGGAAAAATATCGAAATATCCCACTTGCATTATTTTTCTCGTATTTTTGCGTACCTGCTTCGTCAGAGATTAATTGCTCGACACGAAAACGATCACAGGTCGTAGAGCCATTTGTCTTCCGCGAGATGGAGATGAGATCACGCAAAAATACCGCATGTTTACAAACACGGGGGGATATAAATAAAAATAAATAATCGAGCATCCTTCACGAGAGCTTTGATTCTCTATGGGCTATTCGCGGCCCGATCGGGTATAGTTGTTTACGGGGATTTTGCGGTGGATGATGGGCTGGATGTTGGGCTGGATGATGGGCTGGATGATGGGTTGAACGATGGAACGCGAGGAGTTGAAACACTTCCTTCCTCTTCATTACGATCGGTGGAGAGCGTGAGGCTCAGGAAAGCAGATATAAGTATAGAAAGAGGACGGCCTAGTTGCCATCGCGGCCATCCGAAATATTAGAATAAGCCCACGCGCGTAATACAATCCCGTTGGTAAGGTAACCAAATTTAGCATGTGACTTAGCAGACGCCCTCGAGACACTTGCACGCATGATGACTCAGCCTGAACAGTAGAGAACGGAATTGAAGGAAAAAGATGAAGGGGGTGAGATTGGTGGGGTGGAGGAACTGAGTGCAACAAAGAATTCAATGATAACCTGCCTTTTTATTGTACAATCGAATCCAATGATATTTTATACTCCTTGGCTGGTCGGTATTATTTTAACTGTACTATAGTGAGCTAACTTTAAGTTGGGAGGACTGAGAGAAGGAAAGTTCGACTTAATTTAATTTATTTTTAAGCTTTTAATTCTTTGTAAGCATGACTTACAATGATCTACGTATAGTAAGTTAGGAATAATTTGAGTGTTAAATCTAGATTGAGAGTTAGGTATCAGAGTTAGAATATTCTAAGTTTCTTCAGTTATGGCTGACGATGGTTTCCCAGATCTTTGATAACAATGGATATAAGATATTAAGGTGTAAGTCATGTGTTAAGTTAGGACTTGATGTGCTTGGAGTTCATGCTGAGGCTAATTTCCAATCTTTGATTCGAATTTAATTCAATTAGGGGTCCATCATGGTTGGACTCCAGTCTAAGTTAGCCTCGTGCCGGGTCTAAGTTAAGCCTGCGGTTAATCTAGACTATCTTTTGCAATAGTCCTTGGTCCGGTCGTGGTTAGGTCAGGGTTGGATCGGAATTAGATGTAAATAAAGTCTGACAGGAGGCTCGCGAACTAAATCTTGAGTACTTAGGGTATTTTTTGCGATAATCCTTGATACGACTTAAATTTAGCCCGGCTGTAGTGATGCTTGCACCTAAACGAAGTTCAAGTTGAGTATAACTTAAACCCAACAGTCACTCTGAACTTTGCGACACCTGACATGTTTCGTTAAATTTGTTTGATCCGAAGTAAATTCGGAATTATATTCGATTTAGTCTAGATTTATCTAGATTTATCTGGATTTAGATAATCAGAAACGTCCCGTCAATCATAATAAACATTTTTAATATTGTAGCCATTTTTCTTTACATCACTTTTCCTGTAGCCATTTTTCTCTTCTTTTTCGTGGCAATAAAAATATCTTACTGGTACACCAGCTGTTTAAGTGACTAATGCCACGTTCCTTTTAGTTTGAATTGTGATACTTATTCTTCATTTCAGTGTTGAACATTGATAAAAATTATGTTTCTTCTTTTCCTTTTTACTTAACTCTGGTAATTTCAACCAGATCTTTTCTATTATTTGAAATAAATCATTTTCCAGAGCGTATAAGGAAGTTACTTAACAATGTACAATCTTACCAACTATAAATTACACTCTGGTTAACGTCATGGTTTTACTTAAGTGAACGACCTACTTATAAAATGTTGCAGTTTGGCACAAGCACAATAGCTCTATCGAGTTTTCAATTGAAAGAGATTAATTTAAAGGATTTTCAGGGTGATAACTAAAATTTAAAGCTCTAGCAACTTTTACACGTCTATATAAAATAGAAATACCATTTCGATCTTGTAATCTCAAAAATACAAATACATTAGCTATCAATTTCATAGGTATTAACATTCTGAAATATTTCATTCCCTTTCTAGATTCTTCGTTATAAATTGCAGTAAAGTGTCATTAGGATAATCAAAAAGTTTCAGTAGGTTTTTAAAAATCGAGAATTTTGTACTAAATTACCTTTCGTTCGATTTTGAATCGAGTTACGGTTAGGGTTGGTCTTAAGTCTGAACTAGATTCGGATTAAGTTTAGGATAAGCTTGTGTTGGACCTGCAGCTACGAGCACCCAAGAGCCTGAGTAAGTAGGAGTGGTGTTATTCTACGGTTGATAAAAGTAGAATCGAGACACAATGACTGGTAACGAATTACGTGTTTCGCAAGTAGTGTGAGTCACTAGCTGCATCTCGGATAAAACGAGATAGTTGGCGACAGCACTTGTCTTCCACGCAAACGATTTACTCCAACATATACTTTGCTTTCTTCCTGCTTGTCCGCCCAAATAGCGTTATTTATTCATTCGTTTGCTTTATAACAATAGAGAGGGGTCTTTTCATACAAAATATATTAAATTCTTGAAATAAACTCTTAGTTGCGACGACATCCGGGAAATGGTAATCCTCTGCAGTAAAAACGAGGAATAATAATAGAGATGCTAGAAAGTACTATTTTCCTCCAACTCTATAACAATTCTATGAAATATTTAATCAAATTTTAATTAATACAATCCAAATTATACTCGGTATCATTTGAAGAACTCGATAAAAGAATGATACAAATGAATTTTCTTCAGCATCATATAATTCGTATAGAAAATGACTCACGAGATCCCATATTTATCTAGGAAACCTTGTTACAAATTTTCAAATCTTAATTAACATTTATAATAACACGTTTCAACGTTTGGTACCCTATAAATAATTTTATCAAAAATAGAATCTCTTCAAATTAAAAATTTGGTTACTGGTACCAAATTTTCCTTTAAGACTGCCATTTTATGTTACCCTCAGTCCCTCATAAAAATTCGAAAATTCGAGGTAATGGTTGCGACTAAAAAAGAGCTAGATCGTGTATACACGTTGCAGGATGACAAGAATCCTGGTGCAGTTCACCAGAGTTAATTATTGCGAGATTTACGACGCAGCTTCCGGTACCAGGTTACCTATCAATCACGATGAAATACGTGGTCCATTCCCCATCGAATTTTGGCTGATCGAATTTATCGCGCTGGAGAATTTATGCGCGAAATTCGAGACCAGTGTGCCATTGAACTGCACTTGTAATTTTCATGATATCGATCTTTCCTACGTGGCAGAAAATTTACAGGAAACGAAAAAAATTGCTGCTTCTGTGCCTTCGTGATTATCATCAAAGAAAGCTCTGTTTTTACGTTTACGCGTTTACTCGTACGTAGTTAAATATAGAGGTTCATTATTCACCAGGAACC
>NW_016908588.1:43424-47341 GCF_001483705.2 Eufriesea mexicana | reverse complement strand
CAATATTACTTGGACAATCTTCAATTCCATTTTCCAATGGCACAGTCAGCATCCTAATTTTGATGCAATTTCGCACACTTGCCGTGCCCACCGCCTGTCCAATGCCTGGTTTAATTAGCCGCCATTGTTGGTCAGATTTTACGATGTAACATTCGCTACGGTTCACTGTTGACGAAATTAATCGCTCGGTTTGGCGTATAAATTGTTAATTGAATTTAATTGACCCGAGTGCCATTAATCGATACCATATTACCAGTCATTCGATTGTACAAAAATACTCTTTTTCCTCTTCTCCGACATATTAATCATCGATGATTCACGTCATTTTAACGCAAAATTAAATTTATTTGCTAGAACCGCGTATGATGTATTTATAAAGAGAGACGAGATATTGGGATACATTGAAATATGTTATTTATATCATTTCTATCGGGTACCAATTTTCGAACACACAGTAGCTTCATTAAGCTGATGTTATTTTGATAGAATTAATAATTAATTGCATTCTAATTTTGGAAAATTGATCTCTGAGAATTAAAAAAGGTACTTTCTGTTTCTGGTAGCTGGGAGGTATTCCATCCCTATATCTCATTATCATCATTTCAATATGTTCATGGCCATTCCATCAATCGAACGTTCTAGAAAGCTCTACCCTAATCCAAGCCTAACTCAATATGTTTACCAGTCTGTTTTCAATGAAGTTTTCTGAAAAGCATGTCTAGTCCTAACCTAACCTAACCTAACCTAACCGAGCCTTGTTATTGTAACTCATTCGGTGAAACTTGCCCAAAAAATCATTCATAATCTACCTCAGCCTACTTTTCCACCTAACTCTCGTCCATCTCCAATGGATGGCCCTATCTCAGACACGATGTCTGTCGAGCTGTAGTCTCTAGGATCAATTTCTCGACCAGTCTCGCGCAATTTGCGACTCGCTGTTTTGAATGTTCTCGCTCGTTAATCGCTCATTAACGCATTCGTTAAACGTGACAAAGCAGATTAGTCGACCCTTGTCGCACGTGCGACAATTTATTTCGCGGCCGCGGATATTTCGGTGGCCAATAAAGTTCCCTCAATAATGATGATATCTGATAGGGATCCGATAATAGAAAGGCAGGCAAGAAGTTAGGCAGCCGGCCCAGTTTTTCATGTAGCCGTAACAGCGGAGCGCGAGCGCGTACGCTCACGGTGACGAATATTTTTCAAGGTAACCCGGCTGAAATATACCGACACCTCGCCTCTTCTGCATAGCCGATTTAATAATTCCCCGCTGGCTGCCAATTCCGAGTCCGCTCACTTGTTACATTAGAGTGACATAATGACTCGACCGCACGCGAAGTACCCTGGACACTCCCGCGAATGAGTTGCGCAAACCTAATCGCGCGATGAAATAAGACTGCAAGGCGGATCAGAGACATTTCGGCAAGATGCTTCTGGAAACACTCGATTTTCCGACAGATGCGTTTTCAACAGTTTAGTTGAAGCTTTCCATCCGAGAGAACAGTTGAGTCCTGTTTGTGAACATAACCTATAAACTGAAAAAGACGAGCTAACTCGTCAGAGAATGGTCGGTACTTTACCGTGATAATTTACGTGTCTGGAAATAAATAAATCCTCGAATTTTTAATCTATTGTTTCATTTGCATTAAAAATAAGTATTGTCGTTTACAGATTGATGATTTGGAATGAAATTGATTTATTTTTAATAGATTCGAGTTTTGTCACTGTGATGAAGCACAAATTGTGAAGGATATCGATTAAATTAAATATCAGTTCAATCTCTGGCAATTTTGGAGAAAGATATAACTTTGCTCTTTATTTTAGGTTAGGTCTTTTTCCACTTTGAACCTTGATAATTTTGTTCTCGATCTTGAGAGGGGTTTGAATTAGATCCTTCTCAATTTTGAGAGACACTGTAGCTCTGTCCATGAACTTGATTTGGAACATGGTAGGTAGTTAGAAGTCATGTTAGCAAGTGAGGTTATGTAGGTTCGAGCCATCTTAAATGGTAGAGTTGAAATGGATCCCCAACCAACTCTATGCCTCATTCATAATTTATGGTCGAATTGATAAGTTATTAAAAATCTTTTCTTTGAGACTATTTGTTAAAAAAAAAGAATTGTCTTCTTTAAAGGACAATGTATACTTCAATTCCTGTATTAATAACCTTGTTATCACTTTTCAATTTCTATTAGATTTTTATTAAGGCAACCTATGGACAACTTGAATGAAACGAAAGAAAAATCAGTTCCAGTTAGTTTTTTAAGAAAGAAGTAGTTCGAATTTGAAGAAATTTCGAAAAACAAATCATTCCAAAAGTTGGCCCGCCATTTCGCCCAGTGAAATATGAATATGACATGCGAGAAATTCGAGTGTCATATGCAGTTTCCAAATAGCTTACAAATGCCAGGAATTGTATGCGCAGTGTAACACGAATTCAGGAATAATGTACCATGGTTGACATGAAAAATGAGCGGAACAATCTAGCTCATTAGCTACTTTCTTGCGCGTCAAGAATCTTAATAAAGAGACCATCATTCTGCAAGAATTATAGGAAAGAGACTGTAATTCAATTGACAGCAATAAAATCAAATATGTCAATGAAAAATGATTACGAATTTCAAAATCAAACTATTAATCGGCATTTTCCAATTTAAAATTTGAAAATTCAAATTCCTTATTTGAAATTTGAAGATTTGAAGTTTCTATGTGAATTTGGAAACATAAATTGAATTTTAACAAAATTAGAAAACACAAAATTTAGAAAATTTGCATTTTCAAGAATATCCTTGGAAATTTAAACAATTTTTAACAAAATTAGAAAACAAAATTTAGAAAATTTCGATTTTCCAGAATATTCTTGGAAAATTAAACGATTTTTAGCAAAATTAGAAAACAAAATGTAGAAAATTTCCATTTTCCAGAATATCCTTGGAAAATTAAACAAACCAGTACCAAATTGACCAAGTGCTTCCATTTTCTCCAATTTTAGGATCTCTCCTCTTCCCTTATCGTACAATTCAATTTTTTATGGCCAAAAATAATGTTGGTGCCATTGTTTACAATCTTGTTAGCTCACTAAATATTTAAATCACGTTTATACGATGGCTAGTGCCAAGATTTGTAAATTGGGAAATTTGGTAAGAGACGATTTGTAGAAACTCGATACGAAATCACTCAAATTAACTCCACGTCTTGGAGAATCCGGAGGGAAAGGATTTAAATTAAAACCTGGTGCCGGATGCTACGACTATGGCTGGCGCCATATCAAAAGGCACAGTTGCTTCTCACGCCAAGTATGTAAGAAATGAGAACGACTACCTCGATCATGTCTATTCCTGAGTCCAACGTTTCCTAGCCTGGTCAACTTCATTTCATTTTATTTCACATTCACCGAGAGTAAAAGTTACAAGCCACGACACCTCATTTCGAGGTTACATGGTCATTTCTCATTCAGTATTCTGTCGTATTTCGTGTATGCTACTCGTGCTTGAGGATCATGCTTGTGTGTCATTGCAAAAAAATGAGTTAGATTTCAGACATGAAAGAAAAAAAATAAATCATGAAAATAGTATCTTCATTTTCGAAAATAGAATGCACCATTTTTTGGTTTTCAGATTTCTTTGTGTTAAAAAATAAGAAGCTGACTAAATTAATTTAGGATTGACTTATTTATTGATTTATCTAAATATACTAATGAAAATGGTAATTTAAAATTAACGACTTTTCCAAGAATTCGGTTTTAATATTATTTCTTTACAAATTACGAAATTATATTAAATATTTTTGAAAAAATATTAGTTTATATAATTTTTGTTTATATATTTTTTATTTTTTTATCTTTTTTTTTTTGGTACAATTTTCTTTCTAGTTTCCTGTAGATACCTACAACTTTATGGTACATTTGGTTAGTGCAG
>NW_016908588.1:19114-43376 GCF_001483705.2 Eufriesea mexicana | reverse complement strand
AATTATATAATTATATAATTTAAATAAAGTTATATCAATTACACCAATTATTGTTTGCAATATATTTTTTATCCTTCTTTTTATATTTTATGAAAAAAATTTACGTAAAATTAATTTTTAATACGCAAAGATTAATCTATAACAAATTAAAGAGTTTTTAAATATTTTGTGACAATTTTAAACCAATAAACAATTTAATTTTGATGTGGTGGTACAACACCAACAATGCAATTGTTTACTTGTAGCAAGATATTTCTTGTATATAATAATAGTGATAATAATAGTAATAGTAATAAATACAATTTTATAGACAAAGAAAACAAATATTTAAATAAAACGCGGCTTTTCTTTCTAGAAACTTCTTACATTCTCTTAACTTTTTTAAATATAATTTTGTAATTAAGATCTTAGCATCCAGTAAAGTAAATAAATGTCCTTTGAAAATCTTTGTTAAAAATACATCCCATTGTATATCGTATATCACCACGTTACCCCGAAACCATTCCTATCTTTATCCACAAATTTATTATACCTATCCACGTCAATTTGTCTGCATGCTTTAACAAAATATTACATTTTCCTGCCTCCAAAATTCCAACTCCAATCCAACGACCACTATCCCCCAATCAATCTAATATTAAACTCAGAATTAATCATTATATTCTCCTTGAACTTCGATCACTACCCCCAAACGCAATTCCAAATTCCCCATTTTTAATTTTAAATACTATCCAACATTTCCGTTCTCTATAAATTAACGATAAGGATAATAAAGGATTCTTTGTCTTAAATATTTTTCCAATTCCCAGGCTTCGGATTTTAACTCACCACTAAACCTACGATCAGTATATCCTATATTCAGTTGACCTATGTACAATTATGATCAGTAATAACCATAAGTGATCAAAACGACTCGATTCAGACTTCTTATTTTTACAGTTACTTAAAATATGCGACTCCCTTTGGCAAAGTTCTTAATTTAATCTTAATTTTTATTCGGATCAGGGCGTAATTATTATCACCTGTGAATATCGTATTCAAATACGCGGTATAGTACTGTATTTCTAGTGTCAAACTATGCTCGAAATCAATTAAATTCTCGTCCAAAAGATCCTTCGATATGAGACACAGAATTGTTTCCTTGAGTCATCGCGACATCGCCTCAGAAACGAGTTATACGACGGATTCACGAATACTTCTTCTGTGCAAATTTTATAGTTGGCAGTAAACAATAATTTTTCATTCTGTAAATAACACTAGTACACCCACCATTTTCATTTCGAGGAGAAACGACTGAGAATCTCGTCCAATATCGAGTCCTTATTTCATATATAAAGCGTGTAATTATTCGCGATCGGGTCGTTTGAGTATTCACTGGATTCAAGATGGCCGATCGTCAAAGGATATTACCGACGATGATGGAATACGTTTCTCCATCGTTTTCCAAAATTATACACCGTGGATCCGCGCATCTGGAAGGAACGAAAATAAATTTAGACCGACCTGTTACGACGAAGGCCGTGCCAAGCTCTCGAATCTCGCGGCAGATGTGTGTACAACGACGATACACAATGCTAATTACAATATCACTATTTTCGTGCTGCTTCGAAGTCGGAAGCCAACACGTCTCGTTGCAATTCAATTTACTTCCACCTGTTATTTGTCGTCAGACAAGCACTTTTCTCCATCCGGTTAATCCCCCAAATGTTTCACAACGCGTTTGAAATAATTTACCCGAATGTTTATTATTATCAAGTGTTTATTTCAATAAACATCGTTGTAGATATTAAATTAAAAATTCTGTCATCTTAAAATATTAAACAGTTTCCCAAGTTTCAAGCTTCGAATCTGAATTCCTTCGTACGAATTTCTAATTTCAGATCAGAATTCTTCTATGAAAAATTGTAATTTCACATCAAAATTTTTCTGTGTGAAAATTTAATTTTGAATCAAAATTCCTCTGTGCGAAATTTTGTATTCCAAAATTCTCCAAATTTCCAACTTTCATGCATATATCTGAAATTTTTAATATTCGCTATTTTATTCCCTATCATAAATTTTTTTGGTTCCCTAATTCTTGTCCTTCGCAATATAATAATCAAATCAAAGGATTCGTATCTCATCTTGTGTTACAAGTTATAAAATTGCTAAAAATTATTTTTCGATGCAATTCTTAAAAGTCTGTTGCTTTCCTATTATCTTCGATATTTTTAAATAAATTTGTAAAAGTTTGTTGACTAACTTTGTCGATAAAGTGATGATTCTATTAATTCTAATTTTTTCGATCAAATTTTCAAATTTCTAATAACTGTGTGTAATTTTTATTGTACATTTCAACCCCTGTATTTTTTTACACATAATAGCATGAGTAGGATTAAAGGTTTTGTACAAAATTTTAATGTCAATTTAAATAAAAATAATAAACTAACAACTGTAGTAAACCGAACAGTGGATCAATTAAACGATATAAAGCGTTCATTTTCATGATCGATGTCATGTATACACGACGGCCAAATTTTCAATGGCACCAAAGAGGATTAGCATTTCACAGAAATTTATTACAAATTCAACAACTGTGTACATTCCAACAAAGTAATACGACGCTTTTAATAAATTTCCCTGTCCTCGTTCATTAACGGGCTCTTACAAAGTCATTCTACGAGAATTTTAATAACATGCAATTTCGTTTGTTTGATTTTCTCTAGAAACATGAGTCTAGACTTTCTGTAAACCATCGTAACCTTCGAACAGTAGTATATTTTTATTTCCCGCATTCTAATTATACGCTCTATGAACGTCGCCACGCAATTTGCCAAAATTATGTTGTTTCTATTCTTTCGACATTTTTCTCCTCTCTTCTTCTCTCTATTATTTTCTTTTTCCTTCCAACGCGACATTTTTCAAAATTTACACGCGTTCTTCCGATTCTGCGACAACGAGGACCTAACCTGAAAATCCTCAGAAACGAGGTCCCTGCTGTAACGTCGAAAACACCCGATATAAATTATCCAATATATATCGAGAAATATGGAGAGACTGTATTTAAAGATCAAAAAGACAAAAATCTAAACGTTGATGTTTCTATTAAACACTGCCAAGAATTGTAAAACATTGTTGCTATCCAGCCAATACGCCTGCCATCTTGCGACGTATGTCATTACTAATCCTAAAGGATTCTAGGGATCTTGAAAAATTTAGAGTATATGCAAATCACTCTGAACTCGACGGTCTAAGGGGGCAAGGGCGGCGTTGATTCAACCAGATCGTTATTAAATAATAAATATATATATTATATATATTATTTAATTACAAAATACAAAATAAATACATAATATATATACACGTACATACAAAATACAAATTTTCTCGGGTCTAAAAGAGTTGATTGGGCGGGTTCACTTTCCTAGAAGAATCTTGCGAGTAGCACCAATGCTCTGGCCTGATTGGGTGGCACCCTTGTTGGATCCAGCCTGGAGACCGATCACAGACTCTCCAGCACGCAATTGTTCTTCAGTGAACTCACGTTTGCATTCTTCAGCCGGCTTGGGTCCTAGGTAGGGTCCCTTCCACTCTGGGTGCTTGTACGTCTATGGAAAGTCGAAGAAAGTACAACTAAGGCGACTATACTAGCAATCAAAACTTGGAAATATATATATGTACATAGAAATAATGTAAAAGCTAACCCACGACAGTTTAAATTTGGAAGTATGAGAATTTAGGAATGAATTTAAATTTGAAATTATCTCTAATTGTATTTTTAGATGTAGTTTAAATTAAATTAGGTATCTATTAACTAACCTTCGGTTTTAATTAAACTTACCGTACGACCAAGAGCAAAGAGAGTCACCACCACCTGTGCAATGTCTTTCTTCTCCCACAAATCGACTGTTTGGAACACATCAACGTCATCTACACCGTAATCCTTCAAAGCCTTCTGGAACCTGTCCAAGATGATGTGATTTAAGAATCACTTTCAACGAGTGTATACTTAATGGATAGAGAATACTGTCTTACATGTTGATGTTCTCCATCATCTTGAACTGACCACCACTGGAGTTGATCTTGGGAACGGATCCAGGGGAGATCTTGTTCATCAGCGCGCACAGCACTTGTCCATCCTTGAGGACATCTTCAAAGGTCTCACCAGGTGGGAACTTCTTACCCAAAATAGACTCTATCCATTCTTGGGCTTCCTTTTCCTGTTCTGGGTTACGCTTTGCAGCGATCTGGAACGAAAGTATTTATGAAATCACAATTTTTACAGCATTCTGTCATGAAGGACGCTAACAACTCGAGATCGTTGGAAAACAATTACAGTTTCACCCTAAACGTTTCGTTTTAATCGCGACTTAAATTCTTTCCGATTCGTAATGTTTGAAAAATTTGTCTTTAAATCCATGAGCATGAGAAAGTTATAAACATTTCTGCTAATTTGGAAACCATCTTCAACCTACTTGCATTAAAATTTGCATTAACTTGCATTAACGTCAACCACGTCTTTAACGACGATTTCCTTTTTATATCGCAAGTACCTCTCCTGAAGAACTCGTTTAACTCACCACCGAAACATCCACGCAATATTCTTACAAAACTTGGAAAAAGAATTTTTCGAAAATCACTCCGCGAATCCAAAAATTTGAGATTTCAGCATTCCCAACCGCGGAAGCTCCGATTAAAAAATATCTTCAACCCGGACCCAATCGTCACCAAAACCGGTAATAAAGATCACAATAAATCACAACAGGTTACCGAAAGGCTTCTAAACAAAATGAAGTTCCAACGATCTCGCACTCGACTACGAATGATCCAAATCCTTCACGATACAGCTCGATACACAGAGATCCTCGTGCTCATACCTTGGCGCGCACTTGACGTTCGAGTGCCATCCTTGTACCTTGCAGTGTTTGCTGAAGAGAACTGACGTGCTTAGTCCGAGGGCTGGTCCCTCTTATACTCCACAAAGATGGCGGGAATACGGCCCACGCTCCAAAGGAAGCTGTCCAACACGGGTGGAGCCGGCGTGTGTTTCAAAAAAGACGACGCCACACACGTGTCTGTGTGTATCTGTGATTGTGTGAAGGCGTGCTTTCCACGCTTTTCGACGATCTAATATTAGCAGCTTATTCATTTGGACAGGGAGCAACACGTAGGATTTCCAAAATCGCGGCTGCCAAGCTGCGCCTCCACGATAGACACAGGAATCATTCCACGTGCAATGGACAGGATATGAAAAATCATGCGGTCGCATACCTGGATTTAATTACTGAAAAGTCTAACGTGAATAATCGTGGCTGCAGGAAGCGATCGTCATGGTGTAAAATGGAGGAAAAACGGTAGAGACGATCCAGAAGCGGTGCTGAGTCCGATAGACATGGGGTAAGCTGTAACTTTATGTACTTTTATGTGAAAGATGTTACCTTTGTGATTACGAGATTATCGTTCAGGTAAAATCTTGAGATTTCGTAGTTTTAGTGTGCGATATTTCTCTTACCTCTCGTGATTTTTTCGGTCCCTTTTGGTATAAGCGTCCCGTGGGTGGTGATAGATTAGGAGGCTGACTAATTCTAGACAATTCTCCTTGGTCTTTCTTCGTCGTCTTACTTATTCGTTGCCATACTTCTTTTGTATATTTCTAATAGTTACTTATGTTAGAGCTAAGTATTTCATGATGTAGTAAATAAATAAATAAAAATAGTATCGAAATATACATAGATTATGATATCTAGGTCCAAACTTCCGTTTCCTTTTGTACATTATATGAATATTTGTGAAATTCCGAGATCATTTCTAAGAAAGGTACAAATAATTTAAATTTAGAATTGAAATTAAAATTAAATTTTATTTCATCCATGTCTTTCGATATAAAGCCAATGAAAATAACCTCCCATGTAACCCCACTATTAAATACTATTAACTACTTCGAGGTTTTTGTTAAGTACAATGAAAATTCACCACATTTTTAACGAAAAATAAAATCTTCCTTCGTTTCGTGTTATATTCCTTAACTTTCGTTCACAAGACCGCCATATTGTAACTTAGAAGAATCACCCTCGCTGCATTTTACGTTAGAGATATTTAAGAAGAAAAGAAAGAAAAAAAAATTCGATTACGTAAGGTGTCACAGATTTTTTCTTGAAATAAATAGCTACTATATGGGTCGAGTTATTATTACGTTGATCCACTTTTTGAATTTATGTGAAGAGCCAACGGTTTGAGGATAAAAACCCGCCAAAAGGTGGGCAGTTTAAAAAATTGTAGTCAAGATGGCGCACTCGTGTAAAAATTTCGATTTTCATCTTGATTAAAATAAGAACACGATTCTTTTAATAATACAAGTAAACTGGAAACTTAGAAACTTCGTTATTTACCACAAAATAACGAGATTGATAAAATCTAAAACACCATAAATGCATTACGGTGTAAGTATCTTTTAAAAGTATTAGTGAAGTTATTTTGAAATATGTACAAATAAGTATGTTAGTATTATTAATATTTGTCTAAGAGAATTATAAAAAATCACTAGATGTTGACCGAACAAGAAGACCCTTCAAAGCTGTTTTTCATAGCAACGTTATCGAGACCCGATAACGAAGAGTTGCGCAATCCACGCAATTCTTATTTCAGTGATATGGAAAATTCACTGGTGAAATCGCTGGCTACTGACTCAGGTTTAAATATAATCGCAGCATCCTGCGTATTTCCATATCCCCTCTTCGTTGTCAGCATACAAACTTTTCGTCGAATTCAAATAATTTCGACTATTTCGAATGTAATTGAAGCGAGAACCTTTAGCCTCCCTAACAACCACTTTGCAGCTTGAAAATAGTCGACATCTACTCTGAATTTAAGCGCGTTTTAAAAGAAAATTATCCAGAATTAAATCTCCACGAATCTTATGATTAATTATTATTTTCATGAAAATCTGCGTGCGCAGGTGGTATTCAAGGTATTCTATTATTACTGTCTATTAATCATTCATTCAATGTTAGAAGGAATTCAAGATGTAATTATATATTTGAAAGATTCTAGGAATTTACATATAAGAAATTTGTCAAATTAGTTTTTTAGATACTTGATACTATTTTATTGAAAAGAACCAATAATGACTGAAAAGAGTAACATTTAATATCTATCAATAATAATATGTGTTATTTCATTGTTCGATTTATTAAAAGGTATGTTATATTCGATTTTTTAAGTTTTTTTAATAAAAATGTGTAGGAAGCAAATAGTCACCAAAAATTGCTTTTAAAAATACTATTAGCATAATAATTTCATTTTGAATTAATTCTTGTACAACACTTTATCAATAATTATTTGCGAATTAAATCGAATCTTTTTTTACAGAATTATTCAATAAAAATATTTATCACATTAATAGAGCTTTAGTAATTTAAAATTGAGCTTCACAGTGCAGTCAACATAAAAAAGAGTCCCTATAAAATGCATTCGATAACAGCGCCATCTTAACGATGAAACAAAAAAATTATTCACTCGTAATCTGCCGCTTTTCGAGAGCTTACTAGCCCTGGCAGAAAGTGAATAGAAGCTTTGAAGGCGTAGGTTGTTTTTTCATTAACCGTTGGATTTGTAGCTTTCTTTCTTCGTTTTTCTTCTATACTTCAGTTCACATCGAATCATAATACATAACTGTTTGAAACGTTCCAAATGGAACTATGTTGTGATAGAAAAATGCACTCGATTCTGACGGACATCCGAGGAAAGTTCGAACGCAGTGTTTTAATATTTGTCTCTTTTAAATTTCAATCAATTATTTTATAAATTTTACCATTTTATCAATGATGTTACGATACTTATAAAATAGGATGATTCATTATGATCTAAGTAAAGTTGTAATTAGGTACACTTTTGAAGGTTATGTTTTTGTTTTCTTGCAATAGTTTGACAGAAAAATTATATTATTTATTTCAAAAATACCACTTTTCACTTTTGTGTAAAAATAAGTGATTTTATGTACAATGATGAAATGTAAATAAACTTATTTAATAAAGTATTGTATACTTTGATAATTCATGTAATTTTGTTGTATAATAAAACGTGAATATATTAATTCAGAATCTTCCATAACTGCAAAATATTCAAAAATATTTCTATAAATAAAAAGTTTATCGATTTCAATCAGTAGGATAATCACCAAAGAAACATGGCACAAAGGTTTCCTGTACCAAATACAGGGAATAATGGCCCTCCACCACAAAGATATGCAGCATCATCTGTGCCTCCCAATTTAAGACAATATTCTGGTCCAAATTTTCCTGTAAGTAATACTATGAATAAAGCAATTAAAATGAGCAAAATAATAAAAAATATGTAATTTATGATTTCTTGTGTAGATGCAACAGAGGTCTGGATTCACTCCTCCTCCGCAAATGGCCAATGCAGGCCCTGGACCAGCTAGTATAATAAGGACAAGTCAACCTTATTCAAATATGCGTCAAGGTCCTATGGCTACTCCACCAGTTGGAAAACGGACTGCAGATCAACGTATTCCTATGTCACAACAGAAACCGTAAGTGCTTTAATACTGCATGTTTTTATTTAATTTGCATTTACATTTGTATTACTTTATTCATTAACTCATTACATTAAATAATTAATGAATGTATTAACTAATCATTTTTATTGAAATAGAATAATTTTTAGTATTTATAATTACATATTTCAAAAAGCAATACGTCAATTAATTTGGTTATTTAATTATTGGATTCTTAATTTATTTGGTATCATAAAAGCAGCAAAGTTAAAAAAAAAGGAAAACAGGAAAAACTGACCATTCGCCAAATTCACCAGGAACTTCACTGCATTTCATAAGCTTCAAAATTGGTTTATTGATTTTTGAATCTATGATTTTTACACAAACTCATTTAGGTATTTTTGGAACAGTGATTTTTCACATTCCACATCCAAGAAGAAGAAAAAGCTGGCAGATAAAATCCTGCCACAAAAAGTGCGCGATTTAGTACCTGAATCTCAGGCTTATATGGACTTACTCGCGTTTGAAAGAAAATTAGACGCGACTATAATGAGGAAACGACTTGACATACAAGAAGCATTAAAACGTCCAATGAAACAGAAAAGGAAGTTGAGGATATTTATTTCTAATACATTTTATCCAGCAAAAGAAGCTGGTGAAGGTGAAGAAGGTTCCGTTGCATCTTGGGAACTTAGAGTAGAGGGACGATTATTAGATGATACTAAAAATGATCCCAATAAGGTAAAGATCAACTTAGAGAAAGAAACTACAGATATTAACTTTTTGAAGATATTGATTTATACTACAATGACTTTTAGGTAAAAAGGAAATTTTCTTCCTTTTTTAAAAGTCTAGTTATAGAATTGGATAAAGATCTATATGGACCCGACAACCACTTGGTTGAATGGCATCGTACATTGACAACCCAAGAAACTGATGGTTTCCAAGTAAAGAGACCTGGAGATAAAAATGTTCGATGCACTATTCTTTTGCTTCTTGACTACCAACCCTTACAAGTAATGTCTCTCATTTTTTATGGATATTTAATGAGGGTATACAAGAACCTGCAATATCACACATATCAGATGTTTTAATTGGCTTGAAATAGCTTTGCTTAGATCAATTAGATCAGTTAAATTAAGTTTTGATCACATTTAGTTGGAGAAGCTCTGAAAAGTGATCAGTTAAAAAGGAATTAGAGTACATTAAAAAATGACTTGGTTGAATCAAAACTAAATTAAAAATGATTGAACTAAGGTTCCAAAAATATTTTATGAAATAAGAATACTGTTACCATTCAAATTTGACTTTTTCTGGTTCTCACATACTGGTTCTCACATTAAATAAAATAAATGTAAATTAAACTAGAATTTCATAGTGACATTTTTAATTACAGTTTAAACTAGATCCCAGATTAGCGCGACTTTTAGGTGTACATACCCAAACGAGACCTGTTATCATTTCCGCTCTTTGGCAGTATATAAAAACACACAAGCTTCAAGATAGTCATGAAAGAGAATTCATAAACTGTGATAAATATCTCGAACAAATATTTGCTTGTTCAAGGATGAAATTCGCAGAAATACCACAACGTTTAAATCCATTACTTCATCCCCCAGACCCAATCGTAATCAATCACGTTATTAGTGTTGAAGGTACTTGTCAATAATAATTAATAAATGCATTCTATATCCTTAAGTTTTCACCTTTTATTATGTTCTAAATTAGGGACAGAAACAAAGCAGACTGCGTGTTACGACATAGATGTAGAGGTTGACGATACATTAAAAACGCAGATGAATAATTTCCTGCTATCTACTGCAAGTCAACAGGAAATCCAGAGTCTTGATAACAAAATTCACGAAACGGTTGAGACAATCAACCAATTAAAAACGAACCGAGAATTTTTCTTGAGTTTTGCCAAAGATCCTCAACAATTTATCAACAAATGGATTATTTCACAAACGAGAGATTTGAAAACTATGATCGACGTGGTTGGGAATCCGGAGGAAGAACGTAGGGCAGAATTCTACTATCAACCATGGGCACAGGAAGCAGTGTGTCGGTATTTTTATACGAAGGTTCAACAGAAACGCGCGGAATTGGAGCAGGCACTTGGTATCAGGAACTCATAAGTATAACAACCGGAATACGGTAATTCAAAGCATCGTTATGTAAAGTATTTATACGAATCTTTTTCTTGTTTCAATTGCGAAACCGATCGATTAACGTGTCTTATATTTGACTCGGTGTTATTCTATAACATTATGGTCAGGCAGCATATTTTTACGAATGTTCAGAATGATGGAGAAAGATGTATAGGAACCCTAACGGAATGATTTCATGGATGCAAATTTATTTACATGAACGTATATCGATCTCGTATATCTTTATTCAAGCTGATTTTTTCAGAAGTCTTTTCTATGAGGATATGTATTACGACCCGCTATGCGCACTATAACTGCGATGAAATTCTGTACAATATAACGAATAAATCTTTGATATAACTCGCTGAAACCATTTTAAACTCAACCCCATGTTGGTGAAAGATATTTTCATTACAATAATGTAATTATTATATTTGAAAATTAACTTCTTTTTTAGTAATAATTATAGAATTTTTAATGATCATAAAAATTAAATACTTTTTTGTACTTTACGACGAAATAATTGATTTTTTTTTAGTACCAATGAATTTGTAGTGTAAATTTTACTTATAATTATGGAACAATAAATTTTTAATTTATTAATACTATATGCATGATTAGATTATTGAGTAAGAAGAAGAGAAGGGAGTCATAAATTTTTCTGTTATCCAATACTTATTTTGTTTGTGCAAGTAAATACAATCTCTTACATAATCAGTACATATTGATGCAAAATATTGTTTCCTTGTGAAAACGGCAATATCGCCAATATAAAACATAAGAAACACGAACCCTAAATTTCTTTATCATCTTTTACATTTTTTTCCATATGAATCGCATCACGAATACAGAAATTTCAATTTTTAGTCAGTGTAAAAGTGCTTTTCCCTTACTTAAGAGTATTATGGATTAATTTGATTCGGTATTACAACATTGACATTCCAAGGCATTCACACAAGGATGGGAAACCCCAATGTAATTTCATGAATTACACTTTCGCCTTTCATGTTTTATCCTTTCCTTCTTACCAAACATTAAGTATTTCTCGTATTTCTTACAAATGATTCGCCAAGAAAATAATCTTGAAATCGTATCGTTCCAATTACACAAAAATTCCTTCGCCTTTCTTTTTCTAGAGATATAAAGCCGGAACAATATATGTTACGAAACATTTTTCACATACCGACGAGCATTACATGCAAAGCATTTGATCATCTTTTTATGTATCATATAATGCAGAATAAAAAAAAACAAAAGAGCCATGATACAATGACATTTTCTTTGGCGATAAAATTTAAAAACTTCATAATCTTTTTTTTTTCTTTTACCTCTTTACGTGTCGATTCGATGAACATAATTCTATCGAAGGTCGCATACTGTTGTACAATACTAAATCACAAGTGCACCAATTGATTGTATCGTTTCTAATACAATAAACTCTGATTAAATTCTGACGTATTCGTTCAACATAAGTCATCGGTAATGTGTATCATATGACTTTTCTCAAACAGAGTGAACAAACACGTCATGATTGCACTGTTATGAGATCAAGGTTTATTGTATAATTTTACTTCCCTAATCTTAATTACACATTCACATATATTTTGTCGTATAAAGCTTTACATATACATAATTGGGTGACAAGATTTTTTTTCTTTTTTTCATTAGACGACATTATTCACCTAAATTGTATGGAAGTTTTCGTTTTAAGGATGGTAGGGTAAAAAGATAGTCTGAACACATTTTTCTATGCCCGCGACGAAGTTTACAAAGATCACATTTTGCTGAACAACGAGTGGCATGTGAATCTCTGTACAAATATATCTCGTAAAATAATCACGATTCACTAGTCCTTGCTTGGATAAAATCATTTTTATTCATTTTCCACGTTTTTTTTTCTTTTTTTTTTTCTTTTAATTTTTTTTGGGTGCTGGGGATTATAACGCTACAAAAGTCGTACGCTTTTCTTTGCAATACGAGGTAGCTACAAAGTCTCGAATAGCAATTTCTTCGTTCTTTTTTTTTTTTTTTTTCCTTTTCTTTTTATGTGAAGATATATTGTTAAGTGATCACATTATTAGTATTGCTTTTTACATTTTGTTTAGCATAAACATAAAACTGTCTGCTTGTTTTTGCATTCAAGATCCGATACTGTATATTCGATCTTCGATAATATATCCATCTTATCATTCTGTTTATCATTTATGGTGATTTCTATACGCATCTATATGGTGTTTAAGAGGAAGGTAAATTCCATTTGTGCAGTCTTTTTTTTCCTTTTTTTTTTTTTGTTTTAAGTAATAATACGAGATACATCAGTGCGAGAGATCCTTTGGGTTTTCGGAAGATTGCCTTAAGTTCATTTCCTTCCTCTTTTACAATAAATATGGATACATTTTACACGATACCTCGTAAGTTAAATGACTGGTAAACCGTATAAATGTCACCTATAATTGCACTCTGCTCCGACGGTCAATTTTTGTAACACAAATGCTAATTTGTACTACATATACATTCACACAAATAATTATACATTTTGTGTCTACTTTATCCGAACGAGGTTGTCGGAACAGAGAACTTGTACATTATTCCATTTTTCGAACACACGAATTGATCTATTAAAAATCCATGAAAAATGATCAATCTATCAATTAAACGAGTATAACATGTTTATAAATATAAATTTAAAATCTTGAAATAAACAACACGATTATATAAGTAACAAAGTAATTAAAAAATCGTCAGTACATCATTAGAATCTAAAGAGTTCAATATTTTTCTAAATTTAGGAATGTTTATACTTTCTGCACTTTTTCTTTTTTTTTTCTTTTTTCATTTTTTAAATGCTTTTTTGCTAATGACGTAACAAGAACTTTTTAAAAGTATTCAATTTTAAGTAACTCTTATCCAAAAAAAAGAAACCAAAATGGAACTTACGGCAGAGTCAATTTCTGCTTCATAATTTTCAATACTGATTCGGTACTGGAGCAACAATAGGTGTCATTTCCACGTTTTAATTACTACTATGTCAGTGATAATATCATCTGAAACATACACGCTTTTATTATATTATCAAACAAGTTTCTTTTTTTTTTTTTTTTTCCAAATTCGTACAAGCATTCGATGCGGAATTTTGCATATCTACTTTCTTAAAATATTTTCTAAAATAAATAAGAAGTTCTATTAATTCGTTACACTACAACATAAAAAATATCAATCATTTTTACCCAATTGTATTTTCAGTTGGGATAACTCAATAAACATAGGATATGCATAGAAATTATTTGGTATAGTTACAGTGTTTGGAAGTATTTAGTTAGTTAATCATCCTTAATAACATAAATATTAACTACGAACAATGGAGTATAGAATGCATACAAAACTAGAGTGTAGAAGAACAAACGTTTTCTACTATACATCACACTGGATGGATCGTACAGCAAGGCAGTTCCGTGTACTGTGAGGTTTATTACTTGATATGCGATGCGCACATAAATAACTAACAAAGTTAGCCGTTGTACTGAGATAAGTCAGATACTAATGCTTACGATTTCAATATGAAATAATATACGCTAGAATAAAAATGTGCAGAGTCATTTGATGGATTTTATCTTTTCTTTTTCTTTCCCCATTAAGTTCGATCCAAGTATAATGATAAATTGGCATTTGAGTCGCGTTGTATGCAACTCGTTAAGGCTTGAATATGTCTTTGACTCGTTCCAAATCTGAGCAAATTTGTTAATGCTTCAAAAAAGTCCTTGCAAACACATAAGTGTTAAGAAGAACACGAAAGTTCTTCAAAGTGTTTTAGCTTTTTCAAGTAAATCGTTAATGAATTTCTGAAACATATAAATAAACAGATAAACTTGCGTTAGTAACAAATGCCGGTTTATCAATGGAATTATTTTTTTAGAACCATAGAGGATACACCATGATTAAGTTAATTAATTTATTAAAAATACGCAATAATATTTTTGAATAGTATGTTGTGAATTAATAAATTAGTCACGAAGTATTAAATTTTAGAAAAGGAAATACTGTTATAACATTAGTAACAAGTGATTGCAAGTTTATTAAAGCAGGATCAATAACTATACTTACATTTATATCATGTGGTGGTTTCTTTGTGTCAACTAGTAATTCCTACAACAAAAAATAAAATAATAGATTACAATAATCAATTTATATGATTTTTTACAACAAATATTTATAATATATACATGTATATACATACTTGCAAAAATCTTCGTCTGTGATCATCACTATCCATGTCAAGAAGTTCATCTATATCAATTTCAACTTCTGGATTTTTACCACTTTCATCCTATAAATTAAGCAGTAAATAGTAATTATATTTACTTTTAACGATGTAGAAAAATAATTATAATAACTATAATCATTATTTCATAAAACATAATGTTGGACTTACAACTGATTCATATAATTTCTCTAGCTCATTAAACAACCACATTTCCACAGCAAGTCTTTTACGAATAAGGGACATCTGATGAGATCCATACTTGGCTGTCAGAAATTTCTCCCTGCGCTCCTTTACCTCTCCTTTTTCACTGAAAGCCACATGCAGATTTGCACGTGCTGGACTGCGTTCTGCTGTAAGTACTCCACCTCCTTCCATTATAAACCTACCTAATAATTTAAAGGAATAACAAGTAAAACAACATATGTAAAAAATTAGATAATAAAATAGAAAATTATACAAAGAAAAAAATAAAAAATACAATATCTTCATATTTGTTAATATGTGGTTTTTCTCATTTATTTAGTATTTTAAATAATTAAATGTTAATATACATTATGTTATATATAATTTAAATGTTTAATGAGGAATAATAGATAAGTAGTTAATAAAACAATTAAGATATTAGGAGAGTATAAAGTAAAAAGAATTAGATGTACATTGTAATACATAGAAAGTATATATAATATATAATATATGTTTATCATAAAAAATATAATCACATAAAACAAAATTTAAGCAATACCTAATTTTATACTATAAAAATAATAAATTTATACACAAATAAATGAAAAATAAGCAAATTTTATACTTTTTCTGTTTTTTAATACTATCTATTTTTCAAATAAAAAAATTATTATAATTTATTCAATTAATAAATTGTAAGAAGAATGTTAACTAATTATAATAATAATCGGATATCGGTAATTAAGTAAAAGCAATAAGAAATGCGTAAACGAACTTTTTTCTTAACGCAGACATTTCCGCTCCCATGGAATTAATTATGTGCGTGATTTACTTGATAAAAAGTAACCGCGTGATCGATCATTGACAAACTAAATCGAATTAATTAAAACAAATAATCATTTTTTTTTTATTAAATATCGCAAAGGATTCGCGAATATGCCAAGCATTTTTTACATATTGCAATAAATAATGGACTCCTGATTATATTAATTGAAACGTTATTGAATGTAAATGCAACTTCCGTAAGACGCGACGCTGTGATTACACAAACACTTAAAGAGTATCAAAATAAGACTATTAAAACTGGTTTGATAAAATACGATGCGATGAATTAAAATGAAAGAAAAAAGTGTGCCGACAATCGTGTAAATAAAGTGATCCGGATAGATTGATTTGTGCTTGGCGTTTTAATAAAAGATTAGCAACTCATGTCAGTACAAGCATAAACAAAGCCAAGCTTCTTATTTCATTATGAATTACATTAATTAATAGCAAAACATTATTATTAGCACATATTTGTATAATCGCTTGATGTTACTTACACTCACTGCTTCTATTTGAGAATGTACACTATTCAATTCTTAATACAGTATCGTAATGCCAGAATCCATACGAATAATAAACTTTCTTGAAGTTGGTCATGTGTGATAACATTTCTACACTAGCTATAGTTACCATACTTCACACAAAATATTCCTATTTTTTAACGAATCATAATGCAAGTAAGTTAGAGACATTGTAACATAAGAAATCTATATATTATTAGAGGGTAATCGTGTTATCAATACATATCGATAAGCAGCAACTCAGATCACTAAAATTTTGTATATTTAAATTTTTTTAAATGTTACTTTGTTTTAATCAATTTAACGAAAACTTTTATTATTTTATTCATCATAATAGAAATGTATTTTTAATATAACGCTTATAACAAAATTGCTAATATATGACCTACGACTTTATTTTATTGACTAATAAAATAAAAACATTAAGGTAATAATAAGATAGAAAGAGAAAGGTTAAAATAATTATAAATACAAAAATTGGTGAAAACTATTTATTAATTATAAATAAATCAATCTTGGCTAGCATCAACATTTTCTGTCTGTAAACCTTTGAACGAAGCAACTGGTATGTATGTGACAAGAGTAAACAGTTTGTTCGCAGAATCTTCATCATCATTCCTTTTTCTGCTCAATCGTACACGAACTCTGAATGGTACATTTCTAAAAATATAACTTATTGTTTAGAGTAGTAATAATACAATGTATCAACTTTAAACAATGTTAGTTTAACCTATAATAAATTGAAATTGAACCAAATTAAAAAATATACCTAATTCCTTTAGACCAAAGTTGTTTATTAAGCCGTGTTTCAATCCTCACATCCGGAGTTCCCATTTGTTTTTCGGCAAATTTGCGAATTTCTTTGATAGCTCGGGGAGCACGCTTTTTGAATCCAACTCCATGAAGGCGTTTGTGGAGATTCACTGTATATTCGCGAGTTACAACCTCGTTGATAGCACTTTTCCCTTTTTTCTCCTTAGACTTAGCCATTTTATACTGGAAACAAAATTACCAAACTATCATCACAATATGACATAACCAACAATGGACTAGTAAACAAAGAAATCGATGTTTTGAATTTAAAAAACTCACAATTTAAAACTTAATATTTAAAAATATAAATATACAGAGCTAATACATTTATATTACAATATATTAAGTTAGAAATTATATTAATCACAAAAAAGGTAGTAAAGAAAACAGCGTTGCAATAGTATATCCAAATTAAAAAATAACTTATATTATTAACAATAATATTCAACTTGTATTGTTGCTCAGTAATTAATCAATATAATTATATTGAAATTTACTTATTATTAAAAATACACAAGCAGATGTTTCTTGATTTTATTTCACGAGAAATTGACATTACCTATACGTTGTATAGTTGGATATAAAAGAATCAAAGTTCTCGGCGTTCCAAAAACTACTGATTTCTAGTAGTAATATATTAACAAAATTTAAATTACGTATATACGCATGAACTATGCATATAAAACTAACAAAATTATTTGTAATTTATAATGTTATTGTGTATTTCATATATAAATAATGATTATTTAAATTTAATATTATTTTTATACCTTTGTTATAAAGTTATTTAATGCGTATATTTTAGTTACAGCAAGTATTATATAAAATGAATTTAATTTTTGTAATAAATCAATATTCTATAATTATATTTATATTCTATATATTAACATAATACAAGCAATAACGTTTTCATAGATAAAAAGTAGATAACTTACAAATTTTACATAAGGTGTTTATAAAACCTTTTTGTTGAAATTTGACTCATACTTAACAATTTTAATATTTCTGTAATTAATACTACAATATTTACGTATGAAATATATTTTTAATGCATTAATTACGTAGTGATTATAAATAAAGTTTTTTGTAAGAAGGACCCCGTACTAGATATAATATATGGTATAAGAAAGATCGCGCCACGATAGCTTCGAGGACGCTTGCAATGATCGAAAATGGAGTCTATTAACCTGTGATGTTGATACAATTGTTTTTAATCATAAAAAGCTTTTCATGGAATTAAAATGGCTGGTAAAGTGTGGAATACAGAAATATGGAAAGCATGGGATAAACATGGAAAAAACGATTTGTAAGTGGTTAACGCGTTAACGTCCGAAGTGCGTTCAATTAATATTGAATTGATACTGCATACTCTGTGCAATTGATGGTTGCAACTTATCTCTCCTGTTTCTCGCTCTTCTGAAGAGTTAATTGTCAATTAACAACTGTTTGCAGCCTCAAGTTAATCAAGCACAAATTTAAGGAAGGCAACACTGCAGGTGAGCTTTTATGTTCTTCGAATTTATCTTAACAGCTTGAGCCATGTTTAAACATAATATACAACTTTACACGCGTTAAAATCCTTCATTTTTATGCTTATAGTTCCGTGAACTATTTTATTTACTTATCAGATAGATAACATTGATTCATAAAAAGTTTTTTCATGTTTGTTATGTGAAAAATATGATCAAATATTAAATGTTTATAAAATGATTTTAAATACCAATATTTTTGAATATTTATTTTATTCATGAATGTAAATGAGGTATCCATACACCTTTCTTTATTATAGAAAAATTATTAGTATTTCTATAATATATTCATTTAATCAATATAATTATATTGAAATTTACTTATTATTAAAAATACACAAGCAGATGTTTCTTGATTTTATTTCACGAGAAATTGACATTACCTATACGTTGTATAGTTGGATATAAAAGAATCAAAGTTCTCGGCGTTCCAAAAACTACTGATTTCTAGTAGTAATATATTAACAAAATTTAAATTACGTATATACGCATGAACTATGCATATAAAACTAACAAAATTATTTGTAATTTATAATGTTATTGTGTATTTCATATATAAATAATGATTATTTAAATTTAATATTATTTTTATACCTTTGTTATAAAGTTATTTAATGCGTATATTTTAGTTACAGCAAGTATTATATAAAATGAATTTAATTTTTGTAATAAATCAATATTCTATAATTATATTTATATTCTATATATTAACATAATACAAGCAATAACGTTTTCATAGATAAAAAGTAGATAACTTACAAATTTTACATAAGGTGTTTATAAAACCTTTTTGTTGAAATTTGACTCATACTTAACAATTTTAATATTTCTGTAATTAATACTACAATATTTACGTATGAAATATATTTTTAATGCATTAATTACGTAGTGATTATAAATAAAGTTTTTTGTAAGAAGGACCCCGTACTAGATATAATATATGGTATAAGAAAGATCGCGCCACGATAGCTTCGAGGACGCTTGCAATGATCGAAAATGGAGTCTATTAACCTGTGATGTTGATACAATTGTTTTTAATCATAAAAAGCTTTTCATGGAATTAAAATGGCTGGTAAAGTGTGGAATACAGAAATATGGAAAGCATGGGATAAACATGGAAAAAACGATTTGTAAGTGGTTAACGCGTTAACGTCCGAAGTGCGTTCAATTAATATTGAATTGATACTGCATACTCTGTGCAATTGATGGTTGCAACTTATCTCTCCTGTTTCTCGCTCTTCTGAAGAGTTAATTGTCAATTAACAACTGTTTGCAGCCTCAAGTTAATCAAGCACAAATTTAAGGAAGGCAACACTGCAGGTGAGCTTTTATGTTCTTCGAATTTATCTTAACAGCTTGAGCCATGTTTAAACATAATATACAACTTTACACGCGTTAAAATCCTTCATTTTTATGCTTATAGTTCCGTGAACTATTTTATTTACTTATCAGATAGATAACATTGATTCATAAAAAGTTTTTTCATGTTTGTTATGTGAAAAATATGATCAAATATTAAATGTTTATAAAATGATTTTAAATACCAATATTTTTGAATATTTATTTTATTCATGAATGTAAATGAGGTATCCATACACCTTTCTTTATTATAGAAAAATTATTAGTATTTCTATAATATATTCACTATTATTACTTTATGTGTTAATTATTGACAATTAAAAAATAAAACAAAAAATAAACTAAATTCTTTTTTAATTTTATTTATGTAAATATAAATTATAAGACGTAAAATATTAATATCACATATTTAAAATATTGCACAATATTTAATAATCTCTATATTTTTGATATTTTTGTATGATAATACATTTATTTTTAGAATGGAGAAGAGGATTATACGAATTAATATCAAATGGAATCCGAGGGAACATAAAAAGGGACAATGTGGTTCAGACATTAGGTGAACTAACGGTAAGATTAATAGAAATAATATTTCATTAATTTATTGTTTTTACTACTATTAGTGAAATAATTTAAGTTTTTAAACAAATTTATACTATTTAAAATATATTTATTTCCAGAATATTGATGGAGCAATACCCTCCGCAATAGTGGATATATTTACATTGATAGATGCAGAGGTGCATAATGAAGAAAGAAATAATTTTTACTATCTTGTAAAAGAATCAGAAAAGGTATCATTTTATAAGATAGTAAACATAATTAAATTATTTGTCATTTATTAAAATATTTTTAATGGCATAATTAATTTATGTCATTTACTTTTTATATAGTTTCTCACAGATAGGATATTGAAGGAACGTTTAGAAATTGATACATTGCAAGATGTAGGAACATTAAAAAATAAAAATTTTCAAATTAAATTTATTAAAGTGAAGACAAAATTGTAGTATGTATTTTTTTCTACTTGTTTGTATATAATATATAATTTGAATTCAAACTGGAACAAAATCTATATAAGATGTTTATTTACAGTTACAAGCAACGGAAATTTAATTTATTTCGAGAAGAAAGCGAAGGATATTCTAAACTTATAGTGGAATTGAATCAAGAACGTCCAGAAAGTGAAGTAGCATCGATATTAGAAATTGTTAAATCTCTTATTGGTAAAATATTTCATTTTGATATACTTACTTGTGAATTTTATAAATTAAGTGGATTAATACGTGTAGTTACGCATATATCATTTTTTTAGGATATTTCAATCTTGACCCTAATAGAGTACTCGATATTTTATTAGAAACATTTGAGAATCGACCTCAGGATGATGCACTTTTTATTCCTTTAATTCGTTCATACATGAGTGATCAACAGGTACTCTGTGAAGTTTTAGGATTTAAATACTGTTCAACTGTCAATACTACACCATTTTCATTACAAAAAGTCACTGCACTTATGTTGCAACATGGTGTCATTAAATTGGATGATATATTACCATGGTTAGTGCCAGATGATAAAACTATCATCAAAGAACATGAACAGGCTATGAAACAGGCAAAAGAATATGTTCGCAAGTTAAGTGTAATTTCTACAAAGGATAAAGAAGAAATACCAGAAGAGAAAGAAAATCCACAAGTATAATAGTATTATAAAATGTTATGATTATACCTAGACGAGTATACCTTTTTTTTAATGATTTTTATCGTTCATAAAAATTTTACTTACATCGTTATTTCTTAAAAGGATAAATATGCAAGTAATCAAAAATTCGGATTATGCGAAGCATTACTAGGAATAGGAGCGTGGGAAGTAGCACAAAACTTATTTAATCGTTTACCAGAACACAGTCTCACCGATCAACGTCCTATTGCATTAGCGCTGTGTAAAATGATTCAGTCTCTTATTGAACCTGTTTATCGCAAGTAAATTCTATTTTATGTAATATTTTTGTTAATAGTATTCTATTAAGTTAGTTTAAAATTGGAGTATTCGAACTATCATAATTAAATTCTGATACTGTATTATTACATTAAATTTTAGACATTGTATAATATCTCCAAAATTACAAGGTAGAAGAGTTCCACAATTAAAGAGTTCTCTTGCTCCAAAACCAATTGAAAGTCTTGAGGAAATTCATGACCAATTATTACCAATGCTCATAGTTCTTGGTCCTAATTTGCACCACGATCCTGTTTTAATGTACAAAATCATGAGATTATGTCATACAGCTATAAAACAGTGTCCATTAGACTCAAATAAGCAACCAATTGATAAAAATAATAATCTATATTATGATGTATTGACCATTCTTGATGTGGCACTACTACCATCATTATCTTTTATGGATTGTAACTGTTGTGTTGCGGAAGAACTATGGAATATTTTAAAATACTACCCATATCAGAATCGATACTGTTTATATGCTCGATGGAAGAACGATACACCCTTGCAACATGCTGCACTTTTACGAAAAAGAGCAGATGCACAAAAGAAAATTAAATCTATCATGAAAAGAGTAAGCAAGGAAACCATAAAACCTGTAGGAAGATCGATAGGCAAACTTACACATTCTTCGCCTGGTGTACTGTTCGATTATGTTCTTATACAAATCCAGTTGTATGATAATCTTATAGGTATGTTGATAATTTTGCAAAAAATTTATGGAAGATTTTAATGTTTATATTTTTAATTGTTTTAATCTTTTTGTGTATTGTAGGACCTGTTGTAGATTCTTTAAAATACTTGACTAATATTTCTTATGATGTTCTTGGTTACTGTCTTGTGGAAGCTTTGGCTGGTGCTGACAGAGATAGGTTTAAACATGATGGCACCAGTATATCTCTTTGGCTCCAATCCCTTGCATCATTTTGTGGAGCTATATTTAAAAAGTATAATATCGAACTTACTGGTTTGCTGCAGTACGTAGCTAATCAACTTAAAGCACAAAAAAGGTACATTGTATATTAAACACTAATTTTTTTTTGTAGTATATATATTTTTTAATTATACATCACGTGCATCTTTGATTGTTTAATTTGTATATAGATTTTAATTCGTTTTTATTATCTAGTAATTTAATGAATATTAAATATAATGCAAAACTCTAACATTTTTTAAGTTAATATATAATTTTGAAATATGAAAAGAATAATTATCATACATGTGATATTTGCAATGCCTTTTTGCCCAGTTATCCGTAATTTCAATTAATTAAATAAAAATAACTAAATAATAATTTCTTATTCTTAGAAGAACTAAACAAAATAATTCCATATTTTTCTTTTAATTTGTTTGAAAAAAGAATAGAAAAAGAAAAAAAGATAAGAGCATACAGAAAGGAAATCAAAATAGTATTGCATAATTATCTTTCCCAGTGATAATATTAGTATAAGTTATTAATGAATTACGAGCTTTTTCCGTTAATAACAGGAAATTTTTGCTAAATATGTATTACGTTTTTAAGGTTTATGTACTTAAATGCATAATTGTATCTTAAATCTTCACATGATCTATCTAGACAAACAGTGTATTTTTTTTTAAGTAAAGCATGAACGTACGAAATATTATTTTCTATGAGTGTTTTAACATGTGTGATTATAATTAAATACAATATGTAATATGGCAAAAGAGATATTTCAAAAAAATTAAAAAAGAAAAACGCAAAACAAAGAATGAGCTATAAATTTTGATCCACTGTTTGTAATTTCAGAATAATTATTACTCATGAATACATGACAAAGATTTGATCGAATTATATCAAATGTACTATGAAGGCTTTTTAATTGCAGTGAACATACATACACTATCATTCTGCTGTAATAGTTCATAAAGGAAAACACCTAATATCATTGAAAAATAACACTTACAAACTTTTCATTGCAAAGGAACTCCACCAGCGATAATTTGAAATGTGTGGCAATATAGTATTCTCTTCTCATTGTTTTAAAATATGCCTTTGATTGCAATATATATTTAAATACATATATATATAAAAACAATATCATACATATTTTTATATATTTTATTATTTTTTAAAATAATAAAATATATATTTAAAAAAAAATGTT